>NW_009622574.1:58712-77841 GCF_000690535.1 Cariama cristata
TCATCCCAGGAAACTGTTTTCATGAAGGGCGGAGGATGGCATTGGAACGGGCTCCCCAGGGAGGTGGTGGAGTCACCATCCCTGGAGGTGTTCAAAAAACGTTTAGATGTGGCGCTTCAAGACATGTTTTAGTGGGCACGGTGGCATCGGGTATACAGTTGGACTTGATGATCTTTGAGGTCTCTTCCAACCATAATAATCATTCTATGATTCAATGGGCAGGCTGAAATGTGTTGAATTTTGGATATATCCCACTGGCCTTTGCAGCATGCCTGTAATTTGAGCAGCCATGCTCCCTAAGTCAGCTTCAGGGTTGGGATCTACAAAGTGTAGGGCACCATGGTGTTACATCCCATGTTGTCTGAGACCTGGACCTTGCGTCAAGTCTCTAGCCATCAGCTGGGGCTGGGACCATAGCTCCATGTTGCTTAGGGTTCAAAGGAGGAGATCAAGGTCTGTGCAAGTTGTATTCAAAGAATTCGTTACCAAGCCATGAAAAAATACAGCTTTCCCCACGCTCCATGGCTAGGGAGCTGAAGGCTACAGATAAGCCTCCAGCCCTAAAGCTGAGGCTTTAACTCCTGCATAGCCTGTGCATGCCTGTGAGGTGTTTCGGGGCTTCTGCCCTGTGACAAAGTGCACGGTACCACACGAGCACAGAACGCACGGTCGTACATCATGACCACACAGATGCCATGAGCCATGGGAAGAGGAAACACTGTGGTCCTACTTGTTTGCCTCGTTTTCCAGGTCTTCCTATAGGTCCTCTGTGTCCTGGTACTCCAGCTTGTCCCTTCGGGCCCATCTCTCCCTTGGTGGGTATGGAGGGAAGGAAGCAGGATGTAAGTACATGGTTATACCTGCCTTATACAAGAGAGCAGATGGACGGTGCTTTCATTCGCACCATTCCTCTAGATAATGCTGCCACCGTTTCTTTCTCAGAAATCCCAATTATACAAAAATATTTTAAAACGAGCATAAAGTAAAAAATACCTCTTAGAATTTACCCACATTTCCCTGAAAAAATCCTTTCCTAAAGAGGAGGCCAAATGGAGAGATCAGAAAGTTTTGCTCAGAGTCTTGGAGAGGACAAGGCTAGCAAAACTTTCTGACCCCTTGGCAATATCTTGCCTTGCTGTTAAGATGCACGTGTAATAAAATCACTCAGGGAAAGGAGGTGAATTCACTCATCTTCCAGCCTCCTTAGAAGCAACCATTATTTCCTTATCCTAATTTTAAAGATAAGATGTGATTATGGCATAAAATTATCCTCCTTTAGGCTTTCTATCCGTAAGCCAACATCTGAATTTTGATTGTTTTCCAAGTACAGAATAATGATGACACAAAAACCAGTCAGGGTTATCACTGCTGTTTATAATAGTGCCATTTCAATTCAGAGTATCAAAAAGGAAATATTTATTAACTTCAAGTGAATAAAAACCAAACAATTAGAGTAGTTATGAATCTATAATCCAGAGTCTGAATATGTTAAACAGGAGGAAGATTATGACTAAACCAAAGTTCTGGGGAAAAAAAGAGAAACAACAACAAACAGCTAAATCTCAGAGTCTTCTCCTAAAAAAGCCTAAAGAATTTGATCAAGTCCAAGAAGTGTTGGTCATTGAGTCAAGCAAGACTTTCAATGTCTTGCACTTCCCAGGATGTCCCTGAAACCACTCACTGACCCCATGTTAGCACTTAACACAATTCCCCAACACATCACGCCCACTTACTTTTTGTCCCAGCATTCCAGGGAAGCCTATTTCTCCCTACAAAGTAAAAGGAGAAAAATAATCAAAAAATGTGGACTGAAATTTGACAAAGCAGTACCTTCCTTGGAAGGAAGAAAAACAAGTGCTGTGACTGATAATCAGTTAAACCACCCCCCCCGCACTGTGATTCAGCAGTGTGGGTGATGCAGTAGGGGGAGAAACATAAGCAAAATTTTACTGAAAAGCCCCTTGTATGTTAACACAACTGCTCTGTCTGATCCTCTGTCACCTCCTTCCTCTCCTCCGGCAAAAACATCCCGATTGTCCTTTTGTCTACAGGCAACCCTGCTACCTGGACAACTCCCAAAGCCTACATTTGGGAATGGCATTTCTCCACGTACATCAAAAGCAGTTTACTTTTCCTTTATTCATTAAAAGAATCCCCAAACCATGAATCTCACCCTGCCTCTGCCCAGCATTATCATATTCACCCGCTAAAAGCATTTTGGCAAGCTGTGGTGGTTCTGGACTGCACAGGTCACGAGAGACTGAGGTTACCTCCAGGGAAATCCCACCCTGACTCATGAGATCCCCTGTGCTGGGGCTGGGGCTGGGGGGCACATGGACACAGAGGCTGCCCCACCGCCCTCCCATCAGGTAGGACCACTCTTGCCCTCCCAGGAAGATGCTTCCAGGCCCCCTTCCTCTGTACCACTCCTGCTTTTTGCTACCAGAAGTGCATTGGTCCTCATGTGCACGTTCAGCTAAAGCTCACAGTCATTTGGAAAAGAAAATTACCTGGTCTCCTTTGACTCCTTTGTCACCCCTGTCACCTCTGGATCCCTGGAGAGAAATAACAGGTTGACAACAGCTTAATTACTACCATTTCTTGAGGAAGCAAAAAATATTTCTCCTACATGAGGCGTTATTTGGAGTCACGCAAAATACAGTAATATCTTCAGAGCAAGGTATATGGTAGGTACCCTAAAATGTTTCCTTATTACTTTCATTGATATTGTAACAGAATTAAGAGTAAGGCTTGTAGGAAAAGGGACTCATTCTCCTCAGATTATTAATTTAAATACATGCTTTCCTGGACATAATACTTCCAAACTTGATTTTTTTCCCCAGTTGGCTTCATCCAAGTTCAGGTCCCACTGTAAGGCCTTACAGTAAAACCTGTCTCTGTGCTGAGGTGTATATAGCCCAAATAAACCAGATCAACAATTAAGGATTATTATACCCATTCTACAGATGGGGAAACTGTAGCGAGGTGCACTGTAGTAACTTGTTCACAACAAAACGAGGTGTAAAATTCACTTCTTCAGCATCCCAGCCCAAGCTACAAGACCGCGCTCCTTCTTGATGCTTGCTTTCATTTCTCAGTGGGACCTTTAGACTTCATTCCATCAAAATTCAATCTCATTTCTACAGTAACTTGTTTTTACGTAACTGTTTCCAATTGTTAAATTATACATTATTCGACTGTCACACTGACCTTTTCTCCTCTAGTTCCAGGAAAACCCTAAAGGGAATGATAGATATTTTAATGCTTCTCACTTTCAAGATCACCCAAGAAGCCGGACTTTCAAACTTTAAAGTGAAGAAAAAGAACGAAGCACAAATAGTTAATTGCATCAACTTGTAAATGCAAATGAATATTTATAGCTTCTAAAAATGCACTGAAACAGAACTTTGAAACATGAATTAAAGGCAAGACAACTCAGCCCAAAAGCCAATGTGTAAAAGCCAGGTAAAGCCAGCAGGTTTAATACCGCTTTAAAATAGAAACAATAGAAATAAAATGTAACTGGAAGTGAATAAAGCCTTACATGCCACAATTAATAATCTAAAAATAATTTTACCAATAATCTTCCTCTTCTGGTTGTTTGTTGTGTTTTTTTTTTTTCCCTATGGAACATCCTTAAATTATACTTAAGTAATCTTCTAATGTGAAGATTACTATTACTATAAAAACTGAGGTTCTCTTTACGAAACATACAATAAACAATGGTGTTCAGTTCTTCTTTCCAGTCCTTTATTTGAATAACTAGTTACATAATTTTTTTCAAGTGCCTTAAAATGTTGTGGCTTAAATTTGTAAAGGCAGAGGTTATGCTATAGACAATGATGTGCCGATACTAGAACACCCAGACCAAACTGGGCTTGCTATCCAACTGTCAATACATATGCATAGTTTTAGTAGAAGACCAAAATGATCTCCATAGTCTTATAAGGTGGGTGGAAAACACTGCAGACATGATTTAATGCTGCAGATATACTTAAGAACTCCAGTTTTCCAGTGGGATACAATTATATATGAGTTTTGCTTTTAAAATAAAGCTTTGCATTACAATAATTTATACCAAAGCATTTTTATGAAAAGCCAAAACCACAGCCAAGCCCAACCAGACAACGTAACCTTGCTTGAAGGAGAACATATCTTTTTAGCTGTATTAGAAAAGATATATGTTGGATAAATGTTTTCCAGCAAATTCATGAGGGAAGCAGCTGTCAGCAGAGCACTAGAAACCAATGTCTGAAAATGCAGCGTTTGGTTAACAAACCTTGGAGCCCATTGGTCCTCTTGTACCTGGCAATCCCATCACACCCAACTCTCCCTTTTCACCCTAAAGGGGTCAATAAAGAGAGTTATTGATTGTGGCTCTCTAATGAGGTCATATTTGAATGTCTGACAGTTTAGCGGTTCAGGTTTTACGTCAAATAGTTGAGATAAGCCTGACCTTGGTGTAGCACTGTAGTCAGCGGTCTATATTGCAATCGTATTCTGCCTGAGTCCTCATATGTTATCTTATTCTTCTATTTGCATGTTCTTGGATGCATAACTTGTGCTTCAGTTTTGCCAGACACTACTAAAGGACATGCAAGCAAATTAGCAGCAGCAGCGCATCCTTTTTCTCCGTCGCGTCTACCCAGCATCACTTCTACTGAGTTGCAGAAAAGAAAGGTATTTTGCTGCAAGCCTTTAAGGCTTTGCGTGACATAGTGACTACTTTTATTGTAGTTCTGAGACATCATGTGCTTTACAGCGGTTTAGAGCCAGTAAATCGTAAAAAGGCTTTACAACAACTTCTCTGGCTGCTGTCAGCTAATTATATCTAGCGTGAAATACGGAGTAGTCCCCGCAGACATGCAGCAGCACTACCAGCAGAATACAGTTGGCTGTCATTCTCCTTTGGCTTTCACCGTCCAAGAAATGAAGAGGATTTTCACATTGGCTGCTGTCCCAGCAGAAGTTCAGAAAAGACTTGAAGAAACAAAATAGAAGAAATAAGGATTGGACCAAGGCTGTGCCAAAGAAAGAGAAGACAAGTAAGGAGACCCAGCTGAAGAAATAGAAGGCACAGAGATGGGAATGAGAAAAACACTCAAACAGCATTTTACTGGAGATTTACAGCAAGAAGAGGATGCAGCAAGTGACTATAGTGAAGATGAGTATCAGGAGTTTGGGAAGATCAGAGGAGAAGAAGAGAAAGGAAAGAGCGACACAACCGATGGAAATGAGGACAGAGATCTGTTGGGCTCTCTTCGACTGGAACCTTCATTGACAGGCAGGAAACTGAAATTTATAAAGACCAGAAGAAATGAAAGTGTGAATCCATCTAACAACATCTAAAGAACAGAGGAGACAGGTACCAGAAGAGACAATAAAAGCAGAAGAATTGGAATCAAACAGCAAGTAGGATTTGCAGTCGAAGTGTAGGAAAAAGTGTTATTACTGAATGTGAGGAATGCTTCTATGAGTGTGATGAAAAAGCGTAACAATAGACAAAGAGGAGATAAAATCAAAATTAGGAAAACTTCATAAATAAAACTAGAACTTGTATACGGAAAAGGCCAAGTGAATGAGTTTTCTGACTGCTCCACTCTCAGTACTAAGACTGTGAGGGAAGGAGGTAGTTGGACCTTCCTTCTGCCCTTACTGGTCCCACTGTGGGAAATCATACCACACAATGCATTTGGGGGAGACACCATTTCCCATCTCACAGTTCAAAGTGAACATTGGCTCCTTTTAAGTACATAGGCTTTTGTTGCTTGCCTACATTCCCACACACTTTAATGTGATGTTCTTCATCTAACATAGCTGTGAAGAGCTTGAGGGTCTGCTTCCCAGATGCGGCTTGAATTCAGAAGTCATCTACTATTATTCTTGCCGTAGCAAGAGCTACTGTATCACATCCTCTGAGGTGGGGGCACCAGCCTTCATGGAGCAAATGAAGAGCCAAAGATTTACTGGAAAATGCAGCTTCAAACTAAAGATTGTGTGCAGTCCTTTTGCCTGATGCATACTGGACTGAAGAAAAGCAAGTTATCTCAAAGGTCCCGGTAGAAACTCCATATATGGTGGCTCCTGTGAGGAGTTGGGTATCTTTTACATAAGATAATACTCAGTAAAGGTCTGTCCTGCAGCTTTTTTGTAATAAATGCAGATGAAACAACCACTCTGTGGTAGCAAAGCATGTCCTGCCATTTCTTCTGCTGTTGGTTATTAAAAATCACAGGAATTAATGTTTTGTTTGAATGGGAATGAACTTCAGAGACGTGATCAGCAATCCTCATGGTTTGTAAACTAATGACACCAGCCTGGTATTTTCCCTCTGATTGCATGGGCACACAGTTACACTGCCAAGAGGTACATGTTCAGGCAAAGAGCTCATCGTAAAGAACAGTCATAAAGATGACGATCAGTTTTGAAACACTGATTTGTGTGATTGTGAGACACCAGTGGTTATCAATGAGTCTTCAATAGATTGATTTTCAATTTGCGTTTGACATATTGTAATCAACATAAGAAGTGCTACAGGGGCTAGGCTGAAGGTGGAGTAACCTAACCCTAGACTGGGCAGGTCTTTGCAGAGCAGTGCAAGAAATGGGACAAGCACAGTGTCCTTGCACTGCTGCAGCTTCCCAGCCTCCAGCAAACAGTGGTTTAGAGACTTCCCGAGACAACTGTTTTGCTCAGACTGGGATGTTGAACAGGTTATTCCATGTGAAGTTTAGTCTTACCTTCGGTCCCACAGGTCCAGGCCATCCTACTCGTCCTGGCATTCCAGGCACGCCCGGGGGACCTGGTCTACCCTTGAACGGAAAACATCAATTACAGTAATTCACGTAACATCATTCATATACACACACAGGCCTCCGCTGCAGACAGGAGATAGGGAGGAATAAAGTCTTTTCAGGAAAAGATCTGCAAATGCTTCTTTAGCTTGCTTTAAATACAAAAAATATTATATTATATTCATAATGCAGTTTGTGTTGATGCTACTGGACAAAGTGTGGGCTCACAGAAATACCAGGTTATACTGATTCAAATAAATAGATTAGCTAAAGAGTAAATCTACGTGCAGTCAAAATAATAATCCTAAAAACCCAGTATCGATAACTTGAATTCTCTTTTCATTTCATAATATGATGTAAATCAAAAAGACCTGCATGTAATTATATCAGTACGAATCCAATTTACGTTAAGAACAGGACCAAATCTTTACTAAGATATTCCTGTTTTTATTTACTATTATTCTTATTCTGAACATTCTCATATTATGAGCTGTAATTGCTCTTTATTAGCTACTGTATGACTAGCAATAACTATGTATACACACTTATTTATCTATTATTTTAATTACTGCCTGTAAATCACTCTTTGAGTATCTCCTAAAATGCTGCAGATTAGTGCTATTCCACCGCTTTATGCCACTTGACAATACGATCTTAGAAATGTCATCGTGACATTTGGGGCTAAGAGTGACCTCCCACGAGCCAGACAGCTTTTAGCAAGAGTTATACTGTTTTATTTCCAAGCTCAGCAACTTCTTTCTTGGGACCTACTAGTTTTTGTCAGAAGAGTAAGCCCTGGCGTACCGTGTTTAAGGTTTGCACTCTCTTGCAGGTTGGTGGGTGACTCTCTCTGAGATATTACTGTTTTGAACACTTGAATTTCTGTATGTAATGTTTTTGTTTACTGTAGGGCATTTGCAATTTAGATTAAAGAAAAAGACCTCTTGTTTATGTGTTTCGTATTTGTTTGAATTACTGATTGGTGGCTGGTGTTAAAATCCTCTGTATATTATTAGAAGGGTGTTAAAACCCTTGGAATATTATTAGAAGGGTACTTCTTTTCCTGGTTAGTGACTACCCCCTGCATATCTCTGATTTCATCCTGTATTTCTGTCTTCTTTTAAAGTTAATTACATTAAATGGAGGTACTTAGCGACTGAGATAACGTATTCTGTTTCATCACATGTAGGGGCACATATTTTTGACAATATATCATGGCTCACATGTCACCAAGCATAAGATTATAGTCAGCATATTGCATTGGTGCCAAAACTCTGTAAGTGTAATCATTAATGGTTATTCCTCCCTCAGGGGTATTTAGACTTCGAAGGAGTAAAAAGTTTGGGTTTGCTTTGGGCTTTTTTTAATACAGCTTTTATGACAGCTCCCATATTCTGTCCCCGCAGAGACATAGTTCAGGTACTTTCCCACTCTGTTTTAATTGTCTGGCCAGAGCCGTGTGCTCTTTCTGAGGGAATTTGTCGAGTCCCAACGAGCTGGGACAGCTCTCCAAGGCAGAAGGCCCAGCTCGCCAGCCCTGCACCCAGAGCTCCCTGCCACCCACCCTGGGTATCAGGGGAAGCAGCGCAAACAGGTTAAACTTCAACATTAGCTAATTTTTATCTAACTGTTGTCTGCACCCCTGTCTGACAGCTGCTATCTGTCAAGTATTAGACGCGTTTCTCAGACATCACCTTTGGTCATACCTTTCTTCCTGGCCTGCCAATCTCCCCCTGCCAGAGAAAGGAATATGTTAGTCTCATAGGCACCACACAAAGCACAGTGGTTCATTTGTCAATGCATTTCTATTAAAAAAAAAAATAAAATATTGGGAATATCTTTGTGTTGAAGACTTTGCTTCTAGAGGCAAAATGAGAAGAATTATTTTAACAGAGCTCCTTGGTTTTTCCTGTGTTCTCACTCCTAAATCTACAGTCAACCCCTTGTATAGCAAAGCATGTAATTACGTACCCAGCTTCATGTGTAAGCTCTTCAGGCATCATCATGGAGCAAATGCTTTGCAGATCTGAAGCAATAACTTATCATATAGGCCAATTTTAATATTTGAGCTGACCCACACAATTAACACTGCATGGCAGAGCTCTGCTCCTCACGTCCTCTCAGAGGGACAGGCGTTCACAGGCTTTTGGATCAGTAAGATTGCTGACTTGGGCACCTGAGCAAAATCTCAATGCATACTCTAGACAGAGGTAGCTATCATGAGAGGTCATGAAAAATATTTCAAGACTGAAAATGAACACTGAAAGATGAAGCTTTAAATTATAGCTTCAAACCAATTCACAGCTTTACATCCTGTCCTGACACATCCAAATAAAGCAAATCCCCACAACCATAAGGCCCACCGTTCACTAAACAGAGAAGGAAAAATGTGAACCCTCCCCCTCTCCTTTCTTTGCCCCTCAAAAACATACCAAGCTCCATAACAACGCACACTTACTTTTTCCCCTTTTGGTCCCATAATACCAGGAATTCCTTGAGGACCCTAGGGAGAAAAGTGAATGCTATTATTAAACTGCATGAGTAAGGAGGCACTGGTGGTTGTCTTCCCTCAACCCTTGACGCTGTAGATGTCTCCTGGGAACAGTGTGAACCCACAAGGTTGGGGTGTTGGATGGGGTGTTTGAATGTGGCCTCTAAACACCAGGTCTGTGCCACTGCTGAACGGCAGACTGGAGAGTTGGACTGACGTGAAAAGTGCAGGGGCACCTTCTAGATGAAGAAAACTAGCAATAAAAAAGGCCTGGGGCAAAACAAAGATGCGAAGTTAGAATCATCATAGAATCATAGAATCATTTGGGCTGGAAGGGACCTTTAGAGGTCATCTAGTCCAACCCCCTGCCCTGCGGTGAGCAGAGACATCCCCAAAAGTTGTTGGAGTCCTGAAGAATTAGCGGCAACAAGGACACAGAGACACAGCGTCAGCTGGCAAAGGAGGTCAGCCAAAGGGGTGTTAAGGGAAGTGGCATAAAACATGCGGGATGGGCTCTGCAGTGTGGTATAGACATGGAGGATTGCCACCACTTCTGAATCCTGAAGGTATTTCTCTCTCTCAAATGAGGCAGATTCTCCTTTCAGGGATTTGTTAATCCAGGGAGACTTTGAACCCCGTCTCAGAAAAAAACCCAGAAAACTGTTTTTGTTTCTAGAATGCTTCAGTTCACAGACCACCTTTTATTTTTGAATGACTAAGGAAAAAAAATCTCATGAGCCTGCATCAGACAAGCATTAGGTTCACCATATAAATCACTCACTCACTCGAGGTTTGGATTCTGGCTGTCTTATACTGTCCAAAACATGATGCAAATTGTACATGAACAGGAGCAAAGTGTACCCTCAAATGCAAATTACTCCAACTATTTCCATCAGTAGAGTTATTTCAGGTTTTCAACAGTGTAAATCAGAATGCACCCTATTAGAGTCAGATCCAAAGTTTATCTTATTTCTTTCATTTTACCTTAGGTTACACATGGGAGGAATTATAGTCTGCGTTATATAATTACAGATCTAATTCGCCTTCTTATGAAAAAGTGTTAAAATTCAGTTCTGAGTCAACAGTATGAGCTTTTACAACTCCTTTGAAAGCCATGAGTTACAGCAGAAAAGAATTCAGAAGTAGCTCTTAGATATATTTTTTTTTTCGGTAACGGTAGCATTTCTTTTCAGGTCACCATTGTCATAACAGTATTGTCCAGAGGACTGCTGGCTCTAACACTGTCCTGTTACAAGACACAGTCCCGTTAATTTATAATTAAAAATTCCAAAGCCATGTTATACCCACGCTACTCTCTGCCGTTGTGGTAAAATCTGCCTGCCTAACTCTATTTAAAAACGTTCTTGAAGGGATTGTAGATCATTTGGTTGCAAGATTAACATTATTTATAGCAATGGACCTTGTAGAACAATAGAATTAGTATTACTGCTCTTCCAATTTAAGTCAGAGGGAGTAATAAGAGGATTTTTTTTTAAAAAAAGACAGTCTATCGAAGACTGAAATAACAGTTGCTTCTTTCACATGTACTGCAACTCTGGACCGTGGCCAACCACACTGCAGGGCTGTTTCATAATGCAGAGATGACTTTTCTCAATAGAGGACAGGACAAACGCTTCCCATCGCTTCTCTCCATGCCTCATCGTTCACATGCTAAGTGAATCTGCCTCATCCTGCATCTCAGCAAGGAAAAAATGGCAGAACAATAAAGTCAAGGTTCATAAACCAAGACTTTGGGGCTTTCACATTGCAACTTCTAGACTATTTACAAATACCTTCTGAAGTATTGACTTCTAAATAATTAAAGCTAAGCTTTTTGCCACATAACTGAACCCTTACTGTGATGTACTGTCCATACTTTTTACATAGCGTTTGGGTGCTTGTTAACTTCTCAGGATGCCAAAGAGTCAGTCACCGCTTAGCTGCAGCAAAGGTCCTGTGCCATATCTGCTATTAGCTGTATTGGAGTAAAACCGGCATCCACAGGCCTCGAGGAAGACCACTGTCCCAAAGTACCAGGCACAGCACATAGAGTGGGACCGCCTGTGCCCAAGGAGAAACTGGAAGTACCTCTCCATGAAAAGTTTCATTTGTCTTTGGAGGGAATGAACTGGAACGGAAAGGCAGATGGGTGATCTTCTCCACAATACAGGCTTGCAAAAACTTTCCCCATAGAGGTGGACCATTTCCTCAGAAGACTTCTGATCTCCCTCAGAAGATTTCTGAGTATACAAATTGTAGAAAATTAAATGGGAGGTCAAAAAGCCTGGCCGAAGGCTACTCAGCAAGTCTGAGGCAGAGATGTTGCAGGTCAAGCTAGGAGATCCCACATCTCCTGAATCCCATCCCACTGCCCTCCTGAAGCCCCTCCTTGTCTCTGTTGTTTACTGTAGGTGTTTGCCTTCTCAGGGATGTACTCCACTAACATTCAAGTTCATTGCACCTCCTGTGCATCCATTCCATGGGTTCTTTCCCTCACATAAATGACAACAGAGTCTAAAGCAAAGAAAAACTTACAAATAGCCTCTGAAGGAAGTGATGGCACCTCCGGGAATTTTGATGGGTGCTATGCACTGTAAAACTCCACAAAAATGAAGGGTGAATTTGAAACCTACTGGATTATGCAAGGCGAGGATGAGAACACAGGGTAAAAAGTCTATGTGATTTATGGCTAGTCATATCAAAATGAAACTAAGCCAGAGCTTGGTATGCTTATTGAGTGGTAAAAAGCGTTTGCAGATGTTTTACAGCTTTGTAAGGACCTTGGAGCAAGTGAGAGAACAATGTGGTTTCATCACAAATGCATCACTCACCTGGGGGCCAGGAGGCCCTGCAGGGCAATGCGATTCGGGCAGAGAGGAAGCCTGTATTATCTGGAGCTCCTGACACAGCTCTTTCATATCCAAGGCAAGCAGCTCCTACGTAACATAAAACATAGGAGTGAACATGCAGCCATACGGAGCCTGTCGGAGAAATACATAAAAATACAAGCCCCCAAATGCTACAACCTCAGGAGAGTTTATTTGCTCCCTTGGGGAGAAGCCTAGGCTTTGTCACGAGGTTGTCTTCACGGATGCTTGAACATTAGCACTTCAGCATAGCGTCCTGCCCCATGCTTCCTCCTCCTTCTCCTCCTCCTCCTCCTCCTCCTCCTCTCCCAGAAGAGGGACATCGCAGCCGGGCGCCCCTCCGAGCCAGCGTGGGACCCTCGCCTATTCTTAGACCTGACCCTGCTCTCTCCGTCCCACTTTACAAGTAGCAGCTCCTCTCCAAAAATAGCGTCTTTGCTCTAATAATAGAGACTCTGCTCAGCAAAGGTACAGGCAGGGTGAACTTCGCTCCAGAAGATATTAACCCGTAGGCATTCATTCACTGCCAACCAGAGCCAATGCCTCTAATGATTAACGAATGTCTAATCTTTTGACTTCAAAATCAGGTTTGCATGAGTAACCTGGCGTGTTTATGTCCTGTGCCAAAAGCTATCTCCCCTGGAAACGCAGACGAAGGCTGAGCCAGAAACACTGGGTTAACCCAACTGATCTTCAGCTTCCAAGTGAAAACCCATTTTGCAGAAAACGTCCAACTAGAGACTCCAAAGCACAAACTGCTCGTAGTGAATTCACATGGCTCCCACCCTCCTAGCAACTACTTAGTTTTGTTCTGTGTTTTTACAGGGGGAGATTGTGTGAAGGGTGATTTTATGCTCAGATTACTCTCTGGACTGCTTGGAGAAATCTCAGGGACCCTGGTCCCAACCTCATCCTCACTGAAGGAGTACACCACATTCCTAAGGATATCTTGTCTCTGGGTCTCCTTTCTGTGGAAGTCAAGGCACAGGGAGCGGAGGGCATGAGGAAAGGGAAAGGTAACCAGATTTTGGGTTGGGGTAGAGTAGCACCCTGAGCTCAATCCTGATCTCTCTGAAGACAATGGAGGATTTTACACCGTATTTTTTCTTGGGCTTGTTCTTGTCAGACATCTTACTAGTAATTATTTACATAACACTAGCAATATTTGCAGTATTTGTATTTGGTAAATGAATAGTAGAATTAAGAAACAGGAATTACTGAGAAGGTAGAAAAATTCTTAATGCTGGGATGGAAAATATATTTGAGTTAACAGACCCTGGCAATAAGAGTAATTGGGCAAACCACTATACCATATACCCATTGTATCCTGTATGTTGCATATGTTAACGTACGTGTATGGACACATATCCTATAGAGCAGCTATGTGCATAGGTCGGTGAGTGAAAACTCTGTATCAGTGACTCAAACACGTATTTCTTTCTGCAAAATGAAATCGTGGGAATATATTCCATAGAAGGATTTTGGGACCTTCATTTCACCTACTGGGTAAGGCAAATGTGGACATAAGGCAAAACAGGACACATATATAATGTACACCCTGAAATCACTGTGCAGTATGGAAAATTACCTTTCTGTCCTTACTTGGTTTATTGCATTGCCATTTCTTTTAGTTCAGGATTGCCTTACTCTAAGAAAGATGCTAAAACAGAGGAAGGAGACTATTTTAAGTTAAATGAATTAACTGCCTGAACAAACCCAGCCTTGTTTCATTCCTTGATCTATTTGAGATTTACTTCAAGCCCCAGTCTGGATGTTGAATGATTGTCCTAACAGAGCCAAATCAACACAGCCAGACAGGTTTGTTGAGTGAGGCCGCGAAGCAGTGCTTCAGTCTTTGTTGTACATACAAAGTCAGGTAAAAAGAAGAGAAAGGCTCCCAGGCCACACTTACAGTGCTCCAGCCGTGCCTGAAGTACGGTGGTGGGAACAGGGGCGGCGGCGGAGGGCCGAGGAGGCAGCACGCTCTGCGGTTGAGCGGTTTCTTCTGTTCCAAACAAGGGAGATCTGTTCAATACAAACACTCGTCTGTTGTCTTGAACACAACCAACATTTCTTGGGGAATAAGAGGAGTTTCCTTTCCACGGGATTTTCCTACATCCTGTGTGCACTGATTGTAATGCTGTAATCCAAGCAGGGATTTAAGAAACCTGGTGGTCCCTTAACTCTAGAAGTTCCTTCTTGTGCTGAAGGTTACGCGGAGTTTTAAGCTCTTAATGTGGCTATGATGCAGGTGGATTTTGGAAAATTTCAGATAGGCAACATTAGAAAATAGATTGAAATATTTCTTGCTTTTTCTCCCCTCTGTTCCAAAAGCATGTTAGAAACAGCATCTTGTGGTTCCCGTTGCAGCCCGCGTGCGGCCGGGAAGCGCTCGGTGCTGCTGCCCACCAGCCTTCCCCGCGGACCACATCGCTCCAGGTACTTCTGTGATAACAGAGTGGGAAGCTGTTCCACAGCCCATTTGCTTATATTTCCCCTGGGACTGAAACCAGGTTGCCTTATTCCTGATTTGTGCATCGTCCCTAAGAATAAATACTCTGCAACCCAAATCTAGCTGATGGCTTTGTAAGGCAGGATATCAGTTGTGTTTGGCAGTGTATTTAACCTTTTCTAAGAGGCAAACTTCCATCAGCAATATAAGAGGCTGTGACCAAAGATTCACAGAGAAAGGATGTGAAGATGTTGCATTTATACGGTGGGGTTTTTTTCCTAATCTATTTACTCCTTGGGAAATACAGCTCTAATCAGGGTGGGGGCCTTCTGCAAAGGTTTTGCCAAGGACAGCAAACATTTATTTATGTCCGTTGGTTTCTTCCTCTGGCTCGTGGCAGGGGGGAGGAATGGGTGTCTGTGAACTGAAGGGTGGCAGGGAGCCAAATACAGTAGGAAGAAGAGCCTATGGTGAAATAGCTGGTATTAATAGAAAATCTCTAAATTAAGTTTCTAGGAAGACAAACCCAACAAAACTGCTAGATTTGTGTGCAAATCAATCGCAGGCTGGATATTAGTCACATCTCAAGGTAAGGCAAATTTTCTAAGGGACAGAGATAATTCTAGTTTCTCAAATATCTCAGAAAATGTATTGTATCAGTTCCACCATCCCACGTTAATGGGGACAGCATTTTCTCAGCCCTGATGCACAGAAAAGAGCTGCCCAGAGGAGTGCGATTCAGCAGCATTCAGGGGTAGTTTTTCTTATCCAGATTTTTTTTTTCTCTATCAAAACACTATTTGCAATGATACCTTTGAGAGATGAGTCAACTAAGGTCTGAAAGTGTTCATAACAAAGACTCAACTTTTCCTCACAAGTTTGAAACTCAACCAAAAACTTCAATTTAAGAGAAAGGCGGAAGATTTATAATAAAAAATAGAGATACATTATTTCATTTGGAGATTTAAATACCTACTGAAAATGCCAATGCCCTTTAAAAAGTAGCAAAGGTTTGAGTTCGCCTGTCTCCAGTTCTCACAAGCAATAAAATACAAAGATATGTAGAGTTAAGTTCTGTTTCGTTTATCCTGATTTCAGTCACTCTTACGCAGTTGTAACTAAGGTCTTCAATTTTTACCACACATACTTCTGTGGTTGTCTTAAATTTCAGGACTGTATTTGAACATACTGCATTGGGACTAAACTGCGTATTATTAAAGCAATGGACAGCTTGTAATTTAACAGAGTATAAAATGGGATTATTATTGTATTTTAGGTCACAATCCAGTATCACCACTCTTTCTTAGTATTATGTTATTCCATGGTCTAGCTAAGTTTCAATAGGATTATTATAATTCAACAAGAATAAGAGTATCAAAGCTGGTCCGATGTGGTTTAGTTGCTAAGAAATCACTACCAGACACTGTAGAAAAAGGTTTGCATTACTGCAGTTTTACTGCTTAAAAAAGAAAAAAAGATAAGATTAAAGTGTTGTTCTTCAAATATTTTGCAAAGATAAATATGGATGTACATCTATAGCCTTAATAGGATACTTACGTCCTCATGAGTAAAGTCAAGTCCTGGGTTATAAAATATGTGGATTTTCCTTTTCAGCAGCAAAGTCTGAAATTCCGTGGAACAGGTTTTATTGTGAAAAGCACTATAGCTAAGCAAGTTGGTAGCAAAATAGCCGTTGGTTTCAATCTTTATAGTCTCATTCTAATACTACTGTACCACAAGTTAGGTTGAAACCCAATTTAGGTGTGCTGGTATAAATGGCGATAGCATGTACTGATCTCAATGCAGAAACAAGAAAAATATATATCTAATTACTATTACTATTATATAGAATAGATATCAATTATATAATGATGCGGGCAGTTAATATTTCAGGAGTTCCATCGTTAACCATGGCTATGTTCTGGAAGGTGTATCTGTAAAGCAAATATTTAAGAAAAGGCTGGTCCTGGACGCAGGGACCGCCCACACTTGGGTACGACAGGTGATACCACAGCAGAGGGAGCAAGGAAAATAAGTGAATCACAGAGCGACCACAAGTACGATTGCTATAATTTGATCTTCTGATACGCACCGCATTTCATTGACATGGATTTTGTAACTGCAATAGGCCCAAGATGTACAACCATTACAGCATTGGCTTGTTCTATGTCACAAAAGGGTTACCTTGACAGACTTACAGTCTGTCTGCAAATGCAATACGTATTTTCAGGCTCCAGGTTAGCTTTGTTTGCTAAACACAGCTTCAGAATACTCCAGTCCTCATCAGTGGAAAAATTCTCAGCCCAAGAATAGGACTGTCATAGTTTTCTGTGAAATACGAAGACCCTGCCTACACAGAGCGTGCATTTATGTATCTCGTATGGACACTGATCTTTCAACAGCTTCAGTATCAAAGAACATATTCAATAAGAGAAGGAAGACAAAACGAAAAACTCCTTCTAGGGCTTGTCTAAGTGGCAGTTGTTTTCCGAGAACATGAAAATTATGATAGTCAGCTTTAAAATAGAAAGTCTTTACCATTTTCAAACTCAAATTATTTTTATGGTTCAGACTATACGTTAATCTAGTTCAAGAAAGTGACTATATAAATTTATGGGTATACTGGCAATGGTTGCTTCAGAAAATAACGTATTTTAGATAAGCTGTTGCAATGTTTGGTTTTGTCCCTGCAGACTGCTTGCTTCTGACCGTAGCTGGAATTTGGGAACTCTTACCCGAGATGGTCCAACGCAGAGCCAGAGAGAAGCCTTCACCCAGGCTGAGTCCCCTGGAGCGGGGCTCATTTGAGGTCTCTGAGACCTCCTAGAGCTGATCCTAGAGCTGACCTTCAACCCTACGAACCCTTACAGCTGCAAGGGAGGTACCAGAGAAGTGCTGTCCTGGGTTCAAGTTAGATTTACAGGATTACATTGAAAAAAATCATAAGCAAACCACGAAAGTAACTTTTGTCCTAAAATCACAAAGCTGTAGGCCAACTGTCAGGAGAAAAGGACAAAGATACTTAACACGTGTTTCCCTTCCTATTTGCAACCACATTCATCCAGCAAGCCCTGACGGGAAGCCGAGCTGCTATCCAAAGGCTTGTCACCCTGATGGCAGTGCTGGTGGCCTGCCCAGCTTCTGACAGACAGGACTCTGCTAGACGGAGACCTCTGATGCCTGACACCCCATCACAGGTGCTTCTCCCACTTGGATGGCGCTCAGAATTAATAACAAATAGCTGGCCAGACTAGTCAGTTAATGAATGTGGGCTTGCCCAGCTGAAACTGAGACTTCCATCAGCTTTGTTGTCATTCATTCAAGCCCCTCTTACCCTCCTTGCAAGGAGGGCAGCACGCCATGGGCTGCAACCACATGGTACATTCTGTGCATCTGCACATTCTGTACATCTATTGCAAAGTGACTAAGGCACTTTTTCCTTTTAAGTTTAAAAGCTTGTCAAAAGTGCCCACTGAGAGACATACAAGGTCAAAATCCTTCATTTACAGAGCAGATGCAGGTATTAAGCTCTCCTTTAAAACCCCAAAGACACGTGTCAGCATTAACAATACATACTCCTTTAAAATGTGTTTCACAAAGCTTTGTGACCCAAAATGTACCTTAAGGACATATAAGCAGAGCCGGGAATACAGCTCGTGTCTGGAGCTGGGCAGACAGTCAGGTTGGCAAATGGTCTGTGTCTCTCAGTACCCTTTTGAACTTAGACCTTATAGTTGATAGCCTAAATATATCTTTTCCTATGAACCAGTTAATATAAATATGCCTAAGAAATATACCAAGCCCTACAGCTTAGATAATGGTGTCTGCATGGAGGAGGCAGTGCCCCATGAAGCTCCTGTGGGAGTGACAGGATGAGACACGGGGCTCCATCTCTCCCCCACTTCTGGTTTCCTCTTGCTTGAAATGGGGCTTCAGAGTCTTTAAGGAACAGAGCAAAGCTGATCAGAAATTAATTCCCCATCCTTCTGACAGAAAAATAAACAAATCCAGCCGAAACCTTGCAAGTTTCTTTTCAGCCAAGAAAAACTCTTAAAATTTTGAAAATACTCCAGTTTTAATCCCCAAAGTAGCTATGCGCTGTGGCAGCAGTAGCGTGTACTTTACAAGCTGGCGCACGCTCAGAAGCTGTCATAACAAATAAATAAATGAAAGTATTTAAAATGAGTTGCCGTTCAAAAAGCTTGACAATAGCACGAACCCTGGCACGCTGCCTGGATAGCGGATCTCGGTATTCACCCGGCCGGAGGAGCAAGGACGCTCTATCCCCCATCTCCACCCAATATTCAGCCCGCATCCCCCAGCATCCCCCAGTGCCTCCCGTGCGCTCGCGGGCAGCGAGGCCGCGGTGAGCCCCTTGCAGCCCGGCTGGCGAGCGGTGGGTGGCTGCATCTTTGCAGCTTGGCCTTAGAAAACACAGCAGAAATGGCAAGATGCAGGAAAGCAAAGGGGCCTGTGAGATTTCTAAGCAAGGGAAAGGCCTTTTACTCCCTATATGCAAATATTT
>NW_009622575.1:0-47973 GCF_000690535.1 Cariama cristata
CCCGTTTTATAAGTTAGGGATTATGAATTACAGAAAGTTGAAGTTAGGCTCTTTATTTGTAAAGAGCGTAATGCTTCATGATTTAAAAGCTTCAGGCTTTATCTGAATTTAAAGGGACACATAGGCTTTTTTATTTCCTCCTCTTGTTTTCATTGACACCATTAACCTTGTCTTCTGTTTCTTGCCACTTAGCAGAAGCCCTTCAAGTGTTATAAATACTTTTTTTTTTCAAGAGAAGAAAATTTGTGATACCCGTTGTTTCTAGAAGTTACACACTACTGCATTTTATTCAGACTTTGAGATTTATCTGGACAAAATGCAATACACTTGGGGCTCTATTCTTTGGTTTATGAATACTATTAGAATGAAGCAAGTTAGCAATATCAATCTGACCCTCTTTTTCAGACCTGTTCCTTACAAGCCTCAGACCTGTTATTTGACAGTTGTCTTTCAAGAGCTTGTTAGATAAGATTAGGGTCACACAAGCAAAAGGAAAGGGAAAGAAAACTGTGATATGAGGGGGAAAGAAAATTAATTCACACTGTTTTTTTTAAAATAGATACACATTTATATTTTCTGAATGTTTGTTGCTTTGGGTTTTTTGTTTGTTTTGTTTGTCTTTTAGTGGCTGGTAGACTATGTGTGGTGAATATAGAGGCAAATGAAAGCTGGTGGCTTTCTGTTTTGAGAGAGCATTTTAAATATTGATGTAATATAAATTAAGTTATTTCTAAATTGTTTTTTGGAAATAACTGTGGAGATCACTTTGAATCTTCTTGCTGCTTTCTGCAGCAGCCTTTCCTAATTTAACAGGGTTTTAGATTTTGAATACCATCACTTCCTGCTATTGACTAAGGTTGCAAATATACTTTTTCGTATACTTCTTTTGTATATCATTCTTCACAAAAATTTCTGAAAAAGTATTATAAAATTATTCGTAGCAGCATTTCTGCTTGCTGAAGTAATTATGTTTAAGGGTAAAGCGAAGAGCAAAAAGATTTATGTTTAGCTGGGAATGGAGGTAAGGATAGAAATATTCTACTAGCCACTGCCTACAAATGAAAAAGATTTCTCCAACATTAAGTATTAGCTTCTGTGTAAAAGTCCACAAAACATGATTTTAATTTTTTTTTCTAATTACTTTTTTTCCCTTTTTCTTTTGTTCTCTTAGGTAATTAATGCCAATATACAAAACAGAAGCCCCAAGCCAGGGCCCACCGCACATGAACAAGAGCTTGGTTTTTTCCTGGAAACAGGACTTCAAAGAGCACATGTTCTATATTTCAAGAATGGGTAAGATTTGATTCTCCTTTTTTTTGTTTACTTTTTTGTTTAGGTTTTCTATTTGTGATCTAACTGGGCATCATCCTTTTTAGCAATTGTAGATTGTGTAAACATGAAACCTCTTTATTAAAGTAGTAACATTTTGATTGAAATAGTAAGGCTGCCCATATTGTATTTATTTACATATTGTAAAATTGTTTAATCAAAGTATATTAAATGGAAAACATTTTGTATTTTTACTTACTAAGTGTGAGAACTTACAATACCGTAAACTTGAACTATTTTAAATTTCTTTTGCTTTATTACTAGACACTGTTAGAAAGTGATTGACAACATATTGAAACTCTTGATTCTTTATAATTTTGATTTTGTAATTTTTTTCCAAATCTCTTCAGTTATCACTTATTTTAACATTATGCTGCAGGATAAATGTGCATGAAGATGAACAGTATGTATACAAGTATACAATTTCCATTGTACCTTCTCTATAGATCCTTCTAGATTCTGCATGGGAGATCCTTTGTAATTTATTTTAAATAAGGCTTCCCTTAAAAGCCTAAAAATAAATTCAGATGTCACAGAAAATGAAAAAAGGAATGCAAATCTCCATTTTTAAGAGCTTCATAACTTGGCACAAATGTTTAAGTACATTTCTGACATTTGTTGTTGAAATCACATAGTTTAAAATTTGTTTGCAGAGCTTCTTATTTCACTAGGAAAATGTAGTTTGATTGAAATATTGGAACTCTTGATAGTACTACTGTTTTGTACCAAATATGTTTCTTATTCTTTCAAATACATAAACAGGAGATAAAGGCAAATCGTGCAGTGTCTGTAAAGAGTTCGAGATTTTAATATACTGATGGTAGGGTGGCAAAGGCTATCCAAGTTTTCAAATTGTTCAGGGATTTCAGCATGGAAATGATCACTAAGTTTTTGAAATCCCGTTCTTAAAGTAGTGAAGTACTGCTGCAATGAAACATGATCTGAAAGTTAGATTTTAGTTCTGGTTTCATCATTTAATTGCAGAAGGAATGGAATGTTCTGAAAGTTAATTTTTTTTCATTTACCAGAGCTAAAAATTAAATTTTGTTTTTATACCTGCACAAAAGATAAATAAAATGTACTTACTGAAAGAATCCCAGTGCCAGTTGTGGTTAAGAATAAGGTAAAAGTGCACATTTTGGAGAATTGTGATTGAAGGCCAGGAATGGAAATGGTCCGTTTAATCTGACATGCTGTGTGTAAAAGCAATCAGCAATAGACATAGCAGATTAATTAAGATAACAAAAAACAACTGCACAAAAAAGTCATACAGTGGGTTATTAAGGAACATCTAGCCCATAGAAGTGTTTTTCCTAGACCATATCAGTTGATCTGGTGTGAACTTTGAAAGGTTAATTATATTCCATGTATACTTTAATCCTTCACAGTGAAGCTGTTGGTGGTGGTGTTAACTCCTACATGAGCATATAATCTTTTTTTGCAGTCTTTAGTACAATGGTCACTTGCAGTTTGCCAGCTAATTACACATTATATATTTAACTTTGAATTTCTTCTTCCAATCTCATTGACTAGTGCTACTTTCTTTTTTTTGTGGTATGAGAGGAAGGGAGGTGTTAGGAAAAATAGCTCTGTGCTGATCATAATTGTACATATTCCTGCCATTATATCCTTTAGTTTCCTTTCTTATTTTAGAGCCAATCCCAGTTCTTTCAAATTTCCTAATATGGTCATTGTTCCAGGCTGTGAGTTATGTTGCTGCTTTTTGTTACTGGGTCCCTTCTTTAGTTTTTAGCTTCGGTTTACCAGAACTGAACAGAACTTTAAATATATACTTTTCTAAGAGGGACAAACTTATAGCATGCTTTTTAATAAATTTATGATTTAAGGATGCTTTGCTTCATTTTGAAATTTATCATCTCTACTGATGTTAGATTTATAGAAATTAGGTTCAAGATCTTTCCATTAAGCTTTGCAACATACTTCAAGTTCAAATTTAATCTAAAATTGTAAAGATTATATGAGCATTTTCAAGGAGAGGAAATGTAGATATCTTTAATATAGGCAGTTTAGAAATGGAAACATTTCTTTTAAATAAACTTATTTTGTAATTGAAGCTGTAGATGTTAAAAGGGCTTCAATCCTGTGGAGGAGGCAGGGAATCACCAGAGTTTACTGCTTGTGAGTGATGAGGGAGAAGCAGAAGTGGAAAAGTGTGCCTGTCTGTTTTTAGAGGCAGACTAAATCTGCTTTTCATATTGCAATGTATGTTCATGAAGTGAGGCTGACACTCAGAGTTGAATCTGAAATAAAAGTTCCTTTTGCCAAACTGTAACCTGGCATTGGTTTGAGTCAGTTCAAATGTTATCCTGTTACCAGCCTAGTGGCCATGGTAATATATGCATTAGAGCATGCTTGAAGATCTGAGTAAATGTTTATGGATTTTTTTGCTGTGTTGTTTAGACTTCATTTTCACTCCAATAAGTACTAATAAACATCTCAAAATCGGCCAGAGACTTGAATTTGTCTGAAGTCCTTTTGCTATGGAGTGGGTTTTTGTTGTTGTTGCATATCTAGGGGCCAGTTAGCTAATCACTACTTTTAATTACACTTCTTCCACTAGAAGTGGTAGCATAATTTATGTGCATGTGTGTCAGTTGCAAACTAGAAAAGACAATAAAGTAACTTTTATACTAGCTGCAAGAGCATAATTTTAGCAGTAATGTAGGGAGTATTGCTGCCTACCCAGAAAGCTGGTTGATCTACTTTATATTTCCCCTTTGTTCACTAACTGTACACAGATTTTCTTTTAAGCCAAGAAATCAAATTTTTGTAGATGATTAAGGGACTATCTTTCAGATACACGTTATCTTGTATGGAAAAACTAGAAAATGTTTGAAACCTAACTTAGCCTAACTGCTAAGTGCTGGTATTTTGAAAATACATGGAAAAGCAATTATCTATTTTTAAAAAAAAAAAAAGATAGTCTGAATGGAAGAATGTTATTTTAGTGCTCCATTAAGACACAAATTTGAAATTAATGTTTTCTTCCAAAGTGTACAGAATTTTAGTAAAGAATTGAACTACGTACCCGTTTTTTCAGTTGGGAGCAGAGGAACATTTCAGCTTGGAAATGGGTGACAAAGAAGTTGGGAAAGCTGTTCTAAAACTTAAAGTAGGCTTTATGTGCTTTTAAAACATTCTGAAATATGTAACTTTAAATGTTTTTCAGGTTGATTATGCAACTTCTACTTATCCTAGTAGTTGCTTTGTAACTTCAGATTGAAGGAATTCAAAGTCTTCACGTTGTTCCAAGAAAAGCTATGAGCACAGGAACTTTGACGTTAGTACTTTAACGTAGCTATTTTCAAGTAAAATGCCCCCAAGAGAGGACAGAAGTTTATGTACCCAGTAATTCTTTTATCCTTGTATTTGCTTTGTATTCATGTTATGGGATAAACAAGACAAACTTAAATTGTAACTGGTTTTTATTTTTGAGGTAGTAGTGTTCAGAAATATACTGGAAGTGTATGCTCTTAAAGCAAAAGAGCTTTCTGGTTGAAGTCTAAAATCAGGTGGCCATCGTGTGAAAACCAGACTTAGCTAGCTTTCAGAGCTCTTTTTTGTGGCTTCTGCTGTATTTCACACTGTTTCTGAGGATACTGTTCTGTCAGAGTCCAGGATCCAGACTGCAATTTGTGGTTCACATGCTGAATCAAAGCCTGAGGAACTTGGACCAGATCTGTATTCCTCACGGTGCCATTACCTGTGCTGGCAGAGCTGCAGGGAAGCAACACCTTCTTTGTCTTCTCCATGAACTTGTTTCTCAGAGACTGGCTTTTTCTCAATAGAAAATTAACCCCTCCAAAACCAAACCAAAACAAAAAAACTCAACGAGTTTGGATATAATCGATTTTTATTGGCTTACAAAATGTTTGACAAGCACAACAAAAAAACCCAACCTCCTTAGAGTTACTCATGTATAGGACTTGTCAATGTAGAAGTTATATCTTTTATCTATTTTTCTTTTTCCACCATAGCATAAATAAGAATAGCATAGGAGTATAGCTCTCATTCTAGTAAGTGAGGGAGAGTGGATGTAAGTGAATCCGTAAGTGCACATACATACCTATACACTGCCCACAGCTGGGGATTTTACAGTGGTGAAATCTGTAACAGAAGTATTTATGTAAGTGTATAAATGCACCTCAAGACACTGTATGACCAGCTGTCTGCTGTATTAGAATACAGTGATAGCTGCCCATCACGCTCTGCAATGAGATCTCAACAGATTCATATCCTTCATCATATCAAAACAAATTGGTCATTAAGTAAACAATAGAAAGTAAGATGAAATTCAGAAACATTGAAGTCCTACAAAGTGTCGCATTCTGTATATGTGAGATCTCACTGCTGTTTTGGAAAGTAAACGAAATTACTTGTGTTGCAGTTTTCAAAACAACTTTGTCCTGGAGATAACTGCTTTCATGTTTGAGTGGTTAGGAAACTAAGGCAGAATATATTCAAGATAGAGACAAAAATGACTCTTTGTGTTTGTTAACACAGATGAGTTTTCAAAGGATACTTTAATATCTGTCATATCAGATGCTTTCCTCATCCTTATTTAAGATACTGTTCTTACTCTGTTAGTTTTCATTGAAAAAAACAGAATATATTTGAATGTGAGGGGAAATGATTGTTCCCTTGGATATTCAGATAAAATAATCCATCAATAATGCTTTCTCTTTCAGTCCTTGTTGTGTGTTTATTGCTCAGAAATGTGTCTTAACTTCAAAAGTTTAAAATAAGATTCCATTGTGAAGTTATAGGTAGAAAATATGGAGGACTAAGGTGGGTATGGATATGAACATGAAGGAATGATTTTTTTATTCAAAATCATCTCAAATAACTTTTGTAATAATTAGTTATACAAAGCACACTGAATGTTAGTGTCTGAGTTTATGTTGAATTTTTATAATTTTAGTAATTTGCAGTTGGAATTCTGACTCTAACTCACTTTTTCCGAGAAGATACTTAGCATTTTTTAGCCCATGTACTAAAAATCTTGCTGACTGTGCTGTTGCTCATGTTTGCAAGCATCAAATTTAAGGGTGTGGTTTTATGTTGTGTTGTGATGGGCAGCAAACCAAATGGTATTGGATCCTTAAACTGGGGAGGGAATATTTAGTGCATTTTCCCTGCTCCCCCCAAAATGCATACTTTACTGCTATATTTAATGCTCCTGTTAATTTCCTTCTCTGTTTTTGATATTGTTCTGAAGAGCACAGCTGTGCATGCCAGGTATCACAAGGCATGGCAATGCCAGAAGATGAGGTGGCTTGTTTTTTTTTCTTCTTTTCATCCCTTGCCTTGCAACTTGTAAGATTCATAGGATCACACAGGTTGAAAGGGACTCCAAGGGGCCATGTGGGCCAAACCGATGTTCAAAACATGACCAGTGTGGAGGAGCTTGTTTAGGGCCTTGGCCAGTTGTTCTGTCTGTTGCCAAAGACAGAGGTTCAAATTCTGATGAAGTTTGGGGTTTAGGTGTTTTGTGAGCAATACTAATAAAATAGATCACCTGAATATGAGCTGCAGTAACCTACAACTAATTAAGTCTTTTGAGTTTCTTTCTCTTAATACTGATTTTTCTCTAAAGGACAGGTAGTTATTGTACCTGGATGATAGTTATTTTCGCCAAGAGAAAGATTTTGTTCTGTGAATGTAGCGTTTGACCATTTCTGTTGAAGCTTTAGTAATCGTTTAACATGGAACTTTTCAGTATTTTGAGCTACTGGTTATTAATTACATCAGTTCTTTACTTATTGAAATGATATTTTTGAATGGATTAAAAATGATGGAAGCTGCGAGTTTAGCTGCAAAAATGTTAGCTGACCCTGTTAACTTCAAAAGGAGCAAATTAGTAGGTAGGTGAACTAATTGGTGCTAGATTTCTTTATGATAGTAGTAGAAAGTGATTTGCTAAGCATTAAGGTAAGTTTGCCAAGGAGAAAGTGCATGTGTTTCAGTCACAGTAGTGATATAGGGAACTGTCTCTTGGAAGAACTTGGAGACTAATTATGTACAGACCTTTAAAAAACCCACAAAACCCCCTTACTACTAAAGGACAATTCATCTTTATTTACAAAAACAACTTATGAATAATTATTACTAGTTAAAAGTTACCAAATTACTTTATTTGACTCTTCAACACTATCCTCTTAAGCTGTAGGCAATGCTGTAGCAATCAAATTGAACTAGTGTGTTTATATATTCAAAAATCAGTGAACAGAAGACTGGTACAGTGCTAAGAAAAGCCAAATACTGTGCAGGTGTTTGAGGCTGTGTCTGTTTTAATTTGTTACTGAGATTAAAGGCATTTGAAAACTCATCAATTCTTTCAAAGTATCCATTACTCAAATTATTTCCTTGTCATTGGCCAAACAATTTATGAAGTTGTTTCTGATTTTTTAAGATAAAAAGTGGTATTAGACTCACCATGGTGAGTATTCACTGCTGTGAATACCTTAGAGACGTAATATGTGTTATAGAAATGGTAGCCACCAATTGAAGCTTGAAAGGCAGGCAAGCTTTACTTTCATGTTTTCAGGTGAATACTGGAAAATTTTGCTTTCCACCTCCTGATTTCCACACCCTTTCCTTTTAAAATATGTAACCACCAGGATAATGTGGTGCACAGCCAGTTTACTGAGGAGTGCTTGTAAACTTTTTTTTGTATTTGTACTGAAATAGTTTTGTTTGAGTTTGGTACCTCTCTTGGATCTGACCTTTTTTGCTTCCCAAATTTTCCTTCCAATGCTGGCCTGCTGTCCCAAATGACCTTTTTCTGAACTCCCATTTGATATACTGTATTTTAAGCATGACAAGTTGGAAGTAACACTTCCTTCTCTGGGTATATGGTAGTGCCCTTGTGCATTTTATTTCTCTCCTGTGCGTAAGCATAGTGCGTATGTATAAATAATATTGACAAAGTTTCAGTGCCTTTCTGTTTACCAAATCCCCACCTTACTACAGTGTGGGTATTTTAAAACAGAGTTTCTTTGGAAACAAGTAGCTCCTCAGAGATTACATTCAAACAAATGCATGTCTGGTAAGCAACTCTGCTCCACAGTGAAGTAATCTCATTTACTTCACTGTGATATTTTTATAAGACTATTGGCAGGATGTTTTATAGAGGTGGTCTTATGTTCTCCTTACTGAAAGAAGTGTTGCTGTAAGCCTCATGCTTAGGAATGCATCAATTCTTACCCGCAATGAATGAACAGGAGGAGGAGTATAAAGAAAGGTCATTACTAATAAATATTCTGCTTGTATGTTTTGAAGTATTTGCACAGGCTTTTCTTTCCAGAAAGTGTTGTCCCTGTTTGTAGATACAACTCACATTATGTGTGTTATATATAGTATGAATTTGGAAAGTTTTGGCTCTAATTTCCCCAAGTTAATATATTCAGTTTCATTGAACATTGGTTCATGATTAATTTGAAGACTATAAAAATAAAAGACAGCTTAGTAAGCATTTTCAGAATGACCACTGTGTGCAAAAGAAGAAAGGAAATCTTGTCCTTCATTCTACTTTGGTTTAGTATAGCAGCCTGATAGCAGATGAAAGAGTTGACAATAAAAGGACAAAACTTTTATTAGCTATACAGATGAATAAATGGCACATAAACAACTTAAAGTAGTGGAAAACTGTGCATATTCTTCCAATTTTAACATCTCTAACCAGAAGCAGTAGATTCAAAATCAAACATCTCCGGGGATTGCCAAGAGAGTTAAAAAGTCGACAGAGGTTTGATAAATTCTTATGTTTATTTTGTTTATTTTGTGGGGTTTTTTATTTTCTTTTTTTTTTCTTCACCCTCCCCTGGTTCATTTTCATTATCATTTTCACACAACATATTGCTGTTTTCACATTGCTATCTAATGTATTATTCTTTACCTTTCATGTTGGACAGGCATACAGTGTCAGTGAATCCCCCCTTCACAACTCGGCTTAATTCTTCATAGGTGTTCACCCTATTTTGCTTTCATTGCAAGGGTGGCTCTATATTCCTCTCACCCTTTCTCTTCTTCAGTGTCACCACTGAGAGGGCTAAACCACACGCAGTGCTCAGAGTTTGGCCTCATTTGTCATTGCTCAGCACTGTCTCTGATTAAATATTTGATCTGTTGCTTCAGATTAGTTCTTTGGGTTCTATCAAATGTTAGACTTTCATTGATGCATCCTAGCTGTTTTGTTGCTGCTTAAAATCTTGCATCTTATCAAAGTATACTTCCCTTATAGCTTCTGCTGCTGATTTTTGACCTTTGAATCTTTAAGACAGGTTGTAAAACCATGCCCATGTTGGTCACTCTGCTGAAGTTCTCCATGCTTTTATCTAGGTCTTCAGTTTGGTATTTTAAACAAAATCTCTGTTGGTGCTGCACATTCTTCCTTCTAGTTCTGTGGGAGTTTTTATATTTTCTTTTAAATATAGATAAAACAAGTCTATAAAGTTTATGACTGTACAAATTGACTAATGTGTAATACAATATTAAATATTTACCACAGTAAATTCTATTTACTTTATTCCCTCTGTTAACTTATTTCCTTAGTAAAACTTTCTGGCATGTTTAGCGCTTTTTTCTTGTGAATTCAAGAATGGGCTTTTATATTTATGATTTTCCTTGGCACCTTCTTAATGTATCCCCATTTCTTCCTCTGACTAGATCTCTGCTTGAAAGGAGAAACTTGCCAAATAATAGGAGATAAAGGGCAAGACTTCGATTGCACTCTGTCTGCAGTAACTGGAGAAATCCTTTTGTGAATCGAGTCTTTGTACCTTAATAGATGAATCTATAGTGCGTTGTGTATATATACATGTACATGAAAGAACATGCTGAGGTGGAGTTGAGGTGGTGGTGTCAAGAGAAGTAGGAAACAAAATGTGTAGTGTCCTGACACTGTGAAGTGGAATAACCTGCTCTCATCTTCCCCATACCTATGCTCCTGGCATGCATTTTTCTTGTTTGCGTTTTGTTGGTTCAGGTACTTGTTTGGCTCTTCTGTGGAGTCATTCCATTCTCCAAAACAGCAGAGAAGAAACAGCGAAGAAATTAGAACTTTCTATCATTTTAGTGAGATGAATTGATTCACTGGAAGGTATGATGATAGCTGGTGTGACTGTGAGAAAAGAGAGAGGACCATACAAGTGAGAGCAGGAAGATGTGAAGAAAGGAGAATGGTGGCAAAAAGGGAACAAACATCAAGAGAGGAGAATGGGGAGAATGAGACTTTCGGTAGTGAACCGTTAGGTAGACTTGACTACCTGTGGAACTGCTGTCTAGGTAATAAGTGCTTTCATTTTGAATGCATGAATGCAAGAATTACTGCTTGATTGGGCTGTTTCAAATACTTAGGCTTGTGTAGCTGTAATGGCACACTGAAGATGTTTCATTTATAAGCCCAAATGTCAATCAAGAACCTTCAAGCATCAAGCAAACATGATCTTCTGTAGTGAATTTGAGATACCTGGGATTTTTTTTTTCTGCGTGAGTTAACAATGGGTAAAATGAGAAGTGTATCGTGATGCTTTTTTTTTTTTTTTAAGTGTGCTTAAAAAAAGAGTAGTTTAGATTCTGGTAGGAAAGACACAATTTTCTACATGTCATTCAGAAAGTAATACCCAGTAATAATAAATGTTTTGTGGAAATTAAAGTATTGTGAGAATAGTCAAAGTGTAAGCATGAAAGGAAGAGAGGGAAACCTGAGAGGGAAAACAGAACTGTCTGAAGTGGCAACTGTGTTGCCTTTTGGAGATAGGTAGCTAAACCTTACTAGGGTGTTTGCTTGAGGTGACTTGGATTGCGTTAGAGCCATCATTTTTCTAATTGTAGATAAAATTATGCTTCCTCCCCACCCATTAAACCTGAGGAAAAACAGACACAGACATTAGTCCATTAGTCACAACCATCTGAAGCATCATCAATTATGCAGAAGACTTAGTCTTGTCCATTTGGTCAGACGTTTAATAAAGTTGTTGCAGAAAGCCATAGAAGTTCAGTACTTTTTAATTTTTTTTTTCCAAAAAACCCACTTATCTTTGTAAGGCTATATAAAGCAATTGCTCTAGTATGGTAAAGGGTATGCCTCAATATTAGGATGTTGTTCTGTTACTACTAAAAAGTTAATTTTTTGATTTTTCACATTTCTTACTCTTTGCTTATATAGCACCTTAATTCAATGTAAAATTTCTGGTCTTAATACTGTGTAAATTACTCTTAATTGACTGAAAATTATTAGCTAGACTGTATGGATTTATGTCATTATTATTTTGTAAACATGTCAGTCGTACCAAAGTTACTGAAATGCTGCTGAATGGCATGCATATCAAGATTTGCCTGCCCTTACTCCTTCCCTTTAAAATAAATACCTTTCTTTTCTTTGCTATTTGAATTCTTGGGAGAAAAACCCAAACTTTAAGTTTTAAAGTGTACCGTAGAGTTTACAAACATTGCATTTCTTTTTCTGTATATAAATATAGAGAGAAGGAGAGAGAGAGAGAAGGACAGAGAATGCGCATTTGGGAAGTGGGTGCAATTCCAAAAGTGATTTCTGTTTCATCTCTTCGATCAAGCAATCTAGATCTCATTGGTCTTCACTTCTCTCCTTTTAAAACATGAATATTTTTAAATGAGATATAGTAAGCCTCCACAATGAGGTAATAGTTAGGCTAGTATAAGTAACATAGCCTGTTCAGTGGCATGGCTCTGGATATACTTTTCTTTCTTAAATGGGAGAAGTACTGACAATTTAGCCACCAAATTGGAGAGCAGTTGAGATCTGGTCTAAGCTTACTAAGCAAAAATTTATTCTAATTCCATGTTTAATCTATAAAATGGAATGTTAAGGTAAATATTTGGGATTTTTAATTGATAAGTATAAGGGAAATGCGTGACAAAGTTGTTTTCACACTAATGGAGAAGATATTTTCAAAATATGCTGTAAATACAAAGTAAATTAATTTTATCAACCTTTTTGAGGTTAAATTAAAGACCTTTCTTTTGTAGCCTGTTTTGAGTATATTGTGATTAGCATGTTCTCTCTTTGTTATAAGGAATAGTGTTTGGGTTTTTTTTATCCTAACATCCTTCAAATATAGACTGCTTCTCACTGAGCAGTTTTTTTCATTATTTTCTACTTTTGTGTACATGTTTAAAAACACAAAGATAAGAACTCTTTGTCTGCAGTGTGAGGTTTATCAGGACCCCTAATGCCAAAGCAGTGTGTTATCTGATGCCAAACCAAGTCGTCTGATGCTTATTAAAACCAAGAGACTTCTTGGTAGGGATGGTGACAAATATATTTGTGCCGAAAATTTGCTGCTGGTGGCCTACATGCTTATACTCAGGTCTTCTGATCCTGCATTGAAAGTTTGTCCTTAATTTTCTTCCTGCAGTGTCCTTGTATCCTATCTACAGTTACCGATCTCTCTGTTTAGGAGTGAGCACCTTTGCATAGGTGCAGTTACAATATTTTCGTTATTCTAAACAGAAATGCTGCCTGAAGCTTTTCAAGGAGCATAAAAGTTGATCTTGCATCAGAATAATTAGTTAGGTTCTAACATAAATTGTTGGGGTTTAGGGTGTAAATATGTAGACACAAGGATGCAAATTAGCCCCAAGGGCATCAGTCCATGTAGACTTTCAATAGTAGATTGTACCTTTAAATCCTGGTTCTCAGTCTTTAACTGCTATAGTGCTACTTAGAGTCAAAGTAGGTTTGCTTTTTTCTCTTGAAGATTGAAAGCAGCAAACGTTTTAATTTAGTCTTTAAAAACTAGGAAGATGCAATTCAAAGGGCTTGACTCAAGCGTGTTCTGATGAGAGGCACTCATATAACTGCACGTGTACATAACTAGCAGTGTCTGTCTGTAGGCTGTCTTTGTCTTGTCTGAAATTACTGAAAATGTGTCAGCTCTGAGTGCATGTTGATGTACCTTAAAATTCCTTGACTCGAGAACGGAAGGGATCTCAAAGTCGTTTACAGACACTGTGGGACTTTTTTTTTTTCTAAGTTAACCTGCCGTTTTGCTCTGGCATTCAATCAGCACGGGTAAAACTGCTAACGTGAAGGCACATTGTAATGAAAAGCAGGTAAAAGTTGTGTGCTTCCTAGGCTAGGCAGGAAAAGTATGTGCCAGAATAATTGCCACCCTCTTCTCCCCAATGTTACAATCTGTTAACAAATACAGGAAATGTACTTTGCTGAAAGCAGTGCAGTGTGGAGATCTACCATGTTGTTCATGATATATTTTGCTTCATTACTTGTGTCTCAAAGCATTTAACTCAATTTTTGAGTGATTTAGACTGTAGTTTTTAGTATACTTCATGTAGAACATGCTTGACAAATCTGTATTGTGTTTGTGTTCACTTGTACAGTGGATCAGTGTTAAATGCTTTATGAAGCAAAAACTAATTCTGTATTTTAATTTGTTTTTTCTAGTACAATCTTACTGCTTTTTACCCATGATACAGTAGAACTTCAGTCACAAGTTTCACACCCTTGCAGATGCTTATAAAAATGTGTAATAGGTAACTAATAACAACCTGTCATGAAGTTCTTAATGACTTTTAAAAGTTACATACTTTTACACAGAGTATTTTTTTTTTACACATAAAAGACAGACCTCATACGGGGAAAAAAAAGCTAATTCCTAAAATTTCACAAAGATTTAAATTACTGTGATTTGAAGTTCTACTACATAGTATATGTTTCATCTGTACTGGGAAATTAGTGTTTCAAGCTGACAAGTTCTTGCTCTTTTTTGACAGTTTTGCAGGGAACATTTCATTTCTTTGGCAAGTCTGTCTGTTTGGTTTTTTAAATCTTGTTATGAGGACACTTCTGTGACTTTGTAATACAGTCCTTGAGAGAAAGCTCCATTCATGGGAAATATGCACTTAGAGCAGAGGACTTAAAGTTGGGATTCCAGTGGTCTGGTTTTGGCTCTCTAAAATATTTGGCATGTGGTATTACTGAATGGTATGTATTTTGGCTTTCCAAAGGTGCTGAAGGTATCCAGCCTCCATTGAGTTCAGCGGTTTTCGTAAAATTTGACCTACTGGCTTTCTGTACTTACTTCATTAGTATGTCAAGTTGGTGTAATATTCACTAGCTATTAAGAGGCCTGACTGAGTGAAATATGTAAATATATATAATCTTTCATGCAATTGTTTCCATGTCAGATATATACACAAGATTGATTTTCTTAAACATGTACTAACTGGTCACTCTATGGTCAAGCTCTGCTGTAACATGGACTTTTTAAAAACAATCTATTCTTTGTGTGACTGGTGATTATTTCTTTTTAACCAGCTGGTGGCTTACTTTGACATAACTTTCAACCTGTTCATACAAGTTTTGTTATGTGGAAATGCTAATTCTTTTTAAATGTGTTTTTATATAAAAGTATTTTAGAAGGTGAACTTGTGCTAGTGAAAGATGTCTGTGCTGGAGACTAAATTTGCTGAAATACGCTGATAATCCTTTATTATATAAAACAGAACAGAGATGACCTTGGTCATGTAATCTAAAGAGTGAAATAAATGAGTAGGTCTATAGGTAAAGTGATAAAAGGTCTATAGTAAGACCGCTTGCATCAAACACACTGGTTTCAGGCATTCTGCAACTAAGTTTTAAGAAAGTATCTGTGTAAAAATGCTGACTTTTTTTGGAAATTTGTACAAAGTTGCAATTCAGAAGATCAGTATTTTAAATATATTTGTAAATAAAGACATCAGAGTAAGAAAGGCAATTTCAACATCAGCTTTATAGTGGAGTGCAGTAGTGCTTTTACTTATGAAAAGCTTACATAATATGTAATATTTCTTTTCTCTTTTAGGCCCATATTAGGTAAATGTTACGCAACTTGCACATAAAATCACATCTTAAGTTAATACAACTATATGACATAACAGCAATGATGTAACACAAAACATGCTTTTGATCAAATAATTTCGTTTTGCAACTAAACTTCAGATAGTGAAATTACTTTCTTATGTTATGTATTGAGGTTGCAGAATTCAGTTGTTCAGCTCAGCAAAGAGCCAACCCAGTCTTTCACCAGTTAGATAAACTGTATTAAGATAAAATATTCTGGACTGCTTTTAAGTGCAATAAAAAACCAGATAGCTGAGATAACTGATATAGAGATGAGAAAAAGATAAAACTGTAAGACCATCAAAATAATCTATTGTTTGAGAAAATAGTTCAGATCTGCTAAAATTGTTAGTGTGAATGATGCCCCCTCTCTGAGGGTCTTGAGTCTCTTTGCAAAAGTTATTTAAGCAGCAGAAGTGGAAGTAGTGTAGACAAAGAAACTTGAGTTGCAGAAGCCACACCAAAAGCCAGCTGGAGTTGAGAACAGAACACTGATCCCCCAGTCCTCTTCTGGCTACACAGTGGGCCTTGCTGTGTTTGTGCTTACCTCTCTGAAAAGGAGTTTAAAATTTTACATTACTTTCACTGAGGATTGCAAGATTTACTTCTTTTCTATTTCCCTATTTTAAGGTGTCAGGAGTCAGCTAAAATTAATTTTTTTCCAAAGTTTGTACTTAGAAGTGTAATGCAATTGAAAATTAAAACCATTGTAGTAGTGAGAGCAACTTCAGTTTTGCTTTTCCCTCTTTGAGTGGTCACTTCTTACACTTTTCTTGCTTTCTCTGGAACTACCTACTGATCATGAAGATGTTTCTTTTTTCAATAAACTGGCAGAAAATGTTGTTATAGTAATCAGTGGTAGGGTTCCCAAATGAAAAACAAAAACAAAAAAATCTAAATATCTCTCTCTGTCTCACAGAAAGGTGGTAATGATATGCAGGAAAAAAATGATAGCATGGATCTTAACAACTTTACCGAGTAATATGTTAAAGTGTTACTACATCTGAGTTGGAATACTGTCAAATTCTATGTTTATATACAGGAACTTGACGAGAGGAGTTGGTAGATTTAGAGAGCTACTAAGAGCTGTTGAAACAAGAACTACACAAAATCTGCGAATGGTAAGTTATATTAAACCACATTCCTATTGTAGCATCTGAATTTTAGTAGGCAGGTAAAGCATAAATATAGTGGATGAGTTAAAGACAAATATTCAGATACACAGATACAGACTGATCAGGATCTGTAATGTACTACTTCATAATGTTACATTTCCTGGGTTAAGTGAATGATTAAAATAAAAAGGAATGCTTGATATCCGGTCTCTCCCCTATTTCTCTTTCCTATTTGTAGTTATGGTTAAAACATAATTGGTCTCTGGCTGACTATACTTTCAACCTTCATCATAATTGCCCTATTTATGACTTAACATAGTTTCAGAAGGATGTTATTTCATGTTTTTTGTAATGTAATGGGAGTGAGGACAGAGTACAGTGTCTTTATGTATGTTCTATTAAGGCTGAAGTTGTCAAGTTCTCATTTCTTAATTTTTGTGATAAAGCCTCTTAAAGGAAAACAATAAAATCAAAATAATGAATATTTGTTATTTATATTGTCAGAAAAGAAACCTCTACCAAAAGGTATCTTTTTTGCATCTTTTATATAATAAAAGGCCAAGACTTTCTTTTGCCCTAAAGTAATGATTTTCAAAATATCCTAGATCAGTTTCCTAATACTAGGCCTTTAAAACTTCCACAGTGGTAATAAGGAAGGTAATTCTTTTCTTAATTCATTTAATAACTGACTCCTAGTAAGGATATTAAAATTATTAAATAATAGACTTTGAATGGGGATGGATAATATTGCAAACTTTACTAGAATGAAAGATGAAGACCTTCTTATGGTGTAGGAATTAAAGTGGAAGATGCAGATCATATGGTGCTGTCCTTGGCTTAAACATTACACATCTGTTGCTGGGAAGTGTTGCTGGGAAATACTGCCAATTCTGAAGCAAGTGTAAATCTTGCCTTCTTTCTACTGCCCTGGTGCTAATCTCTGATTTTTCATCGTCATGATATATAGTTGTGCAGCTTGTATGCATATGTATTAAACATTAAAGTGGAGATTAAGCTGATAGTTATGGGTTATAGGATGACTTCAAAGATTTAAATTTATATTTACTTAAATAATATTTGTGTTAAGTATTTCTACACTTAAATATATGGTGCCAAGACTAGTTGGTCAAAATAAACTGTTTCATGCTGATCTACAACCTTGTTTCACTCTTGCTGAGCCTTACCGACGGTAGCAAACAACCAGCACCTTCAGGTACAAGTTGTCAGAAGCCCCAGTCAGTTGGGATTTGGACTATAATGGTCTGTGGTGAGTTGACCTTGGCTGACTGCCAGATGCCCACTCAGCTGCTCTCTCCCTCTCCTTCCTTAACATGATGCGGAGAAAATAAAAAGATAGAAAAGCTTCTGGGTTGAGGTAAAGACAGGGAGTTTGCTTAGTAGTTACTGTCATGCACAAAACAGGCTCGACTTGGGGGAACTTAATTTATTGTCAATTAAAAGAGAGTGGGATGCTGAGAAACAAAGACAAAAACTAAACACCTTCCCCCCACCCCCTTTCCCCAGGTTCAACTTGAGTCCTTCATTCCTGACTCTTCTACCTCCTCTCCCTACCCTCCCACTCCGAGTAGTGCATAGAGGGTGGAGAGTTGTGAGTCCGTAACAGTTCCTCTCTGCTGCTCCTTACTCCTCACACTTTTCGCTTGCTCCAGCGTGGGGTCCCTCCCATGGGCTGAAATCCCTTCAGGGAATGGCAGCCTGCTCCACCATGCTTCTCTCAGCAGGCTGCAGTGTGGACATCAGTTCCACTGTGGTCCTCTCCACAGACCGCAGGCAAGCATCTGCTCCACTGTGGTCTCTCCCACGGAAGCATCTGCTCCGGGCATGGAGAGGCAGCAGAGGTTACTGAGCACAAAATACCTGAAAATATACCTGGATGTGCTCCACTCTTGGGATGAACAGTTGGTGGTGTTGATACTTCAGAAGTATTTGGATTTAACTGATAAAATTGAAAAATTGTTTGTTACTGCCATTTTTTTTCTCTGTGTTTAAAGAATTGAACTAGGTACCTGTACCTTTCAAACAGTAGTATGACTGGTTTTTTGGATGTTTTAAAATAACTGAAAATACGTTCTACATGACTAGTGTTCATTAGAAATAATCTAAGCGTTCCTGAAGAGTTTGTATTCAGTATTTCTAAGGAAAATATTTATCTTTCACAGACAATAGCAAGACAGCTGGCTGAAATTTTGTTACGAGGCATGTGTGAACAGAGTTACTGGAATCCACTGGAAGATCCTCCTCATCAATCACCCCTAGATGATCCACTTCGAAAAGGTTCAAATACTAAGAATTACGTGCTCAGTAGAAGACCACGGGTATACACTGGAGAAAAGTATGGCTAAGTTTATATCTCTCTTGTTTCTACAAATGCAATTGTTACCCAGTGCACTGGTAATTTAATTTACATTTTTGAAAATGTAGAAGGAATTGGGCAATGTGAATGGGAATGTTTCCCATACTGTGTCTATATATATTCCTTGAAGAGAACTCAGGAAGCAACATGCTTCTCCAAGCAGAAGTTTGCACTGTATGCATGAGACCTTTTGTTGTCAATTCTCAATTATTTTTTTTTTTGTTCTATACTGGGCTATATGGTAGAGTCAATATCTCTTATACATGGGATACAGAAGAAAATATGAACTGGGTGGCAAATCTGAGATTGCACATTTCAAAAGTTGTGTGCTGTCTAGAAAGACCTCTATTCTACTTTATCAAAGGAAGGAGAGTTAGAAATATGGAGATTCAAATTCATCCCTGAAACATTATAAAAAAAAATTCAAAACATCTCTAGCAATGTATTTGGCAGTTTCAAAGGTAGTTTATTTCTCAAGGCTGCCACTTTTTAATTTGCTTGGGTTAGTTTTGACATTTCTGTATGTTGCCACCTTTTTATTGAGTTTTATTCTTCCACTGATTCAGGTAAATGGTATGCTATGTATCATTTTTATGTAGTGTATCCCGTGGTTAATTCTAGAGTAGCTTTGGTGTGTATCTCTTTGTTCTTGAAAATGTATAGGTTTGTTTTTTTTTTTTTCAAAATCGGTCACAATTAATATTAAGTGTGGATAACCATTTCCTTGAATTTGAACTTGATAATGTAAGTTGCTTGTTTGTATCTGATCAAATGAAAAATGGTTTCTAAGGTAAAGTTGTTTTCCTTAAACACACTCTGACAGTGCCAAAAATATATATTGACAAGACTTTGCACTTTACTACAGTCCTTGGGTATAGCTTACTGCCTGAAAGTAATGTGCTTGTGTCAAAAGTATACTGGTGAATTCTTAACCATTTGGCACTGTCTTTTTATTTTTTGTATCATTGATACTCAGGTTGATCTGATGAAACTTTGTTATATGCTTGTTTTTACATAATCTGCAACCTTTGCACTGCTCTACTTCTATACACAAGTCCTTGTGGGGTCTTATATTTTGTATGTATAAATTTAATATAGCCAACAACTATTGCTTGCTTCTTTTGATACATGCTGGAAAGCACTGTGAGTCAGAGAACTGAGAAGCAGATTGTAGCAGTGGAGGTAATGATCTAGCCAAGACTGTGGTTTGCCGTAGTAGGACAGTGCTAATGCAGATGGAGAAGACTGAAATTCTATTTAAACTTAGGAAAACAACTTTATAGAAGAGGATGTGGAGTTTGGAAAATATCACTGGAGATACTCAAAATCCAACTGGACATGGTTCTGAGCAACCTGCCGGTTGACCTTGCTTTGAATGGAGGGACTGTACTAGACAATCCCCAGACACCCCCTCCAACCTCAACTATTCATGATTCTGTGAAATCCTATGTGATCTGGGAATGTCTTTCAAGGAGACTGTTCCGTATGAAATTTTTGACCCTTTTTCTCCAAAGAGTTTATTATTATTATTATTATTGTATTGTCCAGCTGGATTAAAACCTAGGTGTTGTGAATTTTTTAATTTCAGTCTTGTCTGACTATGTCTAGGATGTGAAGTCATTAAAAAGCAGTCTTTTGAGCTTTAGGAAAAGATACAAGAGTTGAATGTTCAATTTGCCAAAACAACTACTGTATTTCTCTGCAAGTACGTAATTAACAAACTGTGCATGCAGGCAGCCTTTCTGGTAAAAAAGAAATACCTGGTTTGTGGATACACCTTGATTACTGCACCTAAAGTGTGCATTTATTGCCTAAATATGAAGAAGTCTGTCTTTTTATGCAGTCACACATTTTCTCATTCAAACTACTTGGTTTCACACAGCAAATCCTAAAGAACAGTCTGTTCCTCTCTTACAGTATATATGCCTTAGTAGTTAATATTAAAGCTTCTTTCATAATGTGATTTTGTTACCTGCAAAAGAGTCTGCTTCTAGGGTAGATTGCTTGTAGAAGTAGGCCTACCTTAAATTCTGAAGAGTCATTATATTTTAGTGTTCACAGTGCCTTTATATTGTAATGTAAAATACTGTCATACTGCAGGCATTTGAGTTGTTTAGCTGCATTTATTGCACATTTCCATGAACAAATACTTTATATAGCAGCAAGCCCACATGATTTTGGTGTCATTGTTAGTAGCAAGCAGAATAGCCTTTATCTTCAAAGATTTCTAGCAATTCTTCCTTGATCTAGAATACTTACGTCAGGTTTCTCAGGCTCAGTCTTTCAAACTTATGTTCTTCATTCTCAACTCATCCTTTTGTAGAAACATGTCCCCTGGCAAAAATTGGGCTTTGTTCAGTGTAATTTTCTTGTTCTTGGGACATGCAAGTGAGGAGTTCCACAATTTCAACAGAGCATGTAATTAAGTCCTTTTCTTTCATCACATCAGAGTGATTTATACCAGATCAGATAAAACATGTCTTGCCAAGTATCTCATCTCCAGCAGTGATTGAAAGTAAGTACCTAAGACAATGCATAGCAAGACAGACATGTAGGAAACTTCTTCCTAGATATTCATCTGACCACCAACTCTGTGTTTGGGATGTACTGGTTTTTTTTCTAAATATGTTGCCTGATACCTCAAATAACTGCATTGTCTTCTTTTGAGGATGGTGAATGTGATTTGGCTAATACCGTTTCTGATTTTGTAGGTCTCTATGTTACTGCCTCTTCAGTTTTCTCTGTCTTTGGTTGAAGAACTGTTAAACAACTTGGTTTGCCTTTGATTGGTAGCCATTTCATGCTTCCAGTTGCCTTTTTTGCTCTGCCCTCTTACCTTGGAATTACTTTACCCATATGCCTGCATCTGGGAGGAGACACAAAAGATGTCTGAATTCAGTCAGCTAAACTGAGCTTTTTGCATACACAGGTCAAAGAAGTTTCCCAGTAATTTCTTCATGAAGAGGATCTTCACTGTTTGAGACAAACATCAATGTATTTACCAAAATATATTCAAAGTTGTAGGAGAAAATTTGCTTTTGTTTTGATTAATTACTTTTTAGTAGTTCTCTTCGGGGCAACTTCTTTTTTTTTCTCTGAGAAAGTAATTTCTCCAGCAACTATTTCCAATCGTTATTCTGCTTTCTGGGAACCATTGCCAGTTGGTCAGGCTAAATCTACTTTGAGGTTGCTAAATTCTGTGTTGAAGACTGGATAGGTAAATGGGGAGCTCTGCTGTGCTGCTTCTTTACCCCTCATTCCCTGTCCTGGGTGATTCTTATTCATGAGGAACTGTGTTTTGAAATTTCTTTGTTATGTAAACATAAAAATGTCTTCTAAGACTTAGAATACTCTTCAAAAGCTGATGAGCAACTTACATTGATTAAAAAATAAAAACCTAAGACAGAACAACTGCCCTGGGGTCTTAGGTACTGTGTACTACCACAATACATTCACTATGTTGCTTTCAAAGTGCCTGGAGTTCACATGTGTTTTAGTTTCCATTTTCTTTTAGGCATTTAATTACTGCTTAAATTTCTAGTGCATTTAAAAAAAACAAAAGATGTTTTAATCTCGGAAGTTTTGTTTCCCATCTGTAATTCATTGTAGTTTAAGCACCCTTGGGACTATAGGAATTGCTTGTTAACAACAAGAAATTATTGTCTACACTTAGTGTTAATTGTGGAACTATTGGTCTGAATTAACAGGAAAACAGTACTTGTGCTAATTCAGAAACAGTTTAGAGAAAGAAATCTGAAGAGGTAAAACACAGTCACTGTTGGGTTTGGTTTTTTTCGTGTGTGTGGATGTGAGATTGGATGAATGAATGAATTCCTACCAGTCACATACCCAATGCAGATTACTGTTGTCTGTCCACCAGCACAGAAAAGTATTCAGAAAACATCCAGTGTTCAGAGAAAGCAGTAAAGTTTGCAAACTAGTCCTATGCAAACCTTCATTGTTAAGTCATAAAGAAGCATACTTCATTAAAAACAAATATTTTAATTGCTTGGAAGTAACAGTATTTATGGCAAGCAGGCAGAGATTGCCATGGCTCTATTTAAAAGTATTCACAGCTATTGAATGCATCAGGAAAACAATTCTCACACATATCTGATGAAAGACTAATAGAAGTATTTATCCACATATTGCCTAAAATACGAAAGTTATTTTGTTCTTGTGAGAGAATTTCTTGTTGCTGACCTTTGAATCAGTGATGTAGATTCAACTGAGATAGATTAGATGCCAGAATCTAGTTAATCTGTGGGTACATTTTTTACAGTTGTCAAATTATGTGTAATTTTGGGATATTTGAATGTGTTCAACTCTGACAACTGTGGTTGTTTTGTTCTCTTATTGTGTTTGGCCAGCTTTTCTGAAATGCGAATTTAGAGCATTGCAAAAAAATGAATTTTAACCAATTGTTTTTCTATGCAAGTTACTCTGTGTTCTCTTTTCTGGAAATTTTCCAGTTTCTAAAATATTGTTACTGTATTTGTGTAAGCTACTCCTAGAAGTAATGTGTTCTGCTTATGTAATTAAATTCTTGTTTTGAACAGCATCTTTTGTCCTCAAGAAAATACAGAAGAAGCCTTACTGTTGCTGCTTATTAGTGAATCTATGGTAGGTAAAATAGAGTGAATCCAAGTGTGCTATATGTGTGTATGCTTTCCTTGTGTATTTTTTTTTAAACAAAAATAGGACTTTTTTGTCATGCCTTACTTTGACTTGTGTTTCATTTTCTGTTATGAAAGCAGGCAGTTACTTCTGAAACTCAAGCTTCTGTTCCTCTGAGCCAGCAAGATGAGGTTTGCAAAAGTTATGAATAGCAGCTTTTCTCCTTTAGAGTGGTTGAACTTAGCTGCCTCCTAACCATAGGCAGGTGAACAGAAAGCTAGGTCTTTCGTTTGGCATCATTTAGCAGTATGAACCACTGTTACACAAGCTGGTTGCCATTCAGACTGACTCAGTGTAAGTTATTTTTGTTGTAAAAACCAAGACAAAGACCACTAGATAAGCATAATAAACGTAGCCAAAAGGTATTTTCTGTTGTGCATTAAACCTCAGATGTCACTCAAATTTGTATATGATTTTTTAATGATAGTGACATTCAACCTTTGCTACTGGATTATTATTTTTTAATGTCTTATTTCCTTGATAGGGGAATCCTTTCAATGGCCTACTTCTGCCTTTTATCAGCCTTTCATATTTTCCTATAGTATGATTTTACTAGTCATTTATCATCTACCAAATACTGACATTCTCATACCAGGTCAGTTGTACATCCTCAGATGGCAGAAATGAAAAGCTGAAGCTGTTTTTCTAACTGGCGGGGTGGAACCTCTAGAATCTGAGACATTGTGTAGTAGTCTGTCTGACTGCACATCAATGAGACTTAGTCATTTAAATTCCATAGGTGATTTGAATGCTTTCAGTGCTCTGGCATAACTTCTGTTTTGATACAGTTAAATAGGATCAGAACATTTTAGAGAACATTGTTCTAGTTGAACTATTTTAAAGTGGCAAACATTTACAATGTAGTGTGAAATACTTTGCTCATTCCTGGTGATCTGCCTTCCAATGTTCATGACTGAATCTGTCACCAGAAAACTAAACTGAGCAAACATTTACTTATATCTTGTGTTGCTTTTGCTGCAGTATGTACTTAGCACTGAAAGGGGCTGCTTCTGCCTCTGTAAGGTGCCTGAGCAGCCTGTGGAGATATATAGAATTCTGATGTGAACTTTGGTCATAGTGTGAAGTGGAAGGATCTGACTACTGATTGCTGTATTTGCATGTGTACTTCCTTGCATATCAGCATTAAGAAGCCAGGAAACAAATTAAAATACTACCCTGTTAAGTCTTGTTTCGTGTTACTTACAGCTTTTCCTTTGTGAATTACATCTGCCTAATTATATCAAATGCTTGTTACTGTAGAGCATATACCCTTAGCAAGCTTTCAATATTTATTTCTTTCTGCTGCTGCAGTGTATTGTCATGCCTAATGAGGAAAGTCAGCTGCAACTCCGCCATCACTCTTACTGTAAGACGTCCTTGTATTCTAGCTGTTACTCTTGCGAACTATAAATTAGCCTTGCCTTATCTAGTCAGGAATGAATAGAAAGGTGGGATCTGAAGGACTGACATCTTAATGTTACAGCGTGTGTGCATGTTGCTGCTTGTCAGCTGAGCTGTAGTAACAGAATCAAAGAACGATTGAGGTTGGAAGGGACTTCTGGAGGTCATTTTGTCCAACCTCCCTGCTCAAACAGGGCCACCTGGAGCAGGCTGCGTCTGTGTCCAGACGCCTTTTGAATATCTGCAAGGATGGAGACTCCACCACCTCCCTCGGCAACCTGTGCCTGTGCTCAGTCACCTCACAGTAAAAAAAAAACAAAACAAAAAACCTCCCATATTTCAGTCTGTGTCCACTGCCTCTCGTCCTGTCACTGGGCACCACTGGAAAGAGCAAGAGCCTGGCTCCATCTTCTTTGTACCCTCCCTTCAGGTATTTGTACACATCGATAAGGTTCCTCCCTGAGCATTCTCTTTTCCAGACTGAAGAGTCCCAGCTCTCTCAGCCTTTCCTCATAGAAGAGATACTCCAGTCACTTACTTATCCTAGTGGTTGGTTGTTGGACTGTCTCCAGTAGCTCCATATCTCTCTTGTACTGGGGAGCCAGAATTGGACCCAGTACTGCAGGTGTGGGCTCACCTGCTGAGTAGAGGGGAAGGATTACCTCAGCCTGCTGGCAACATTGTTGCTGATGCAGCCCAGGATGCCAGTAGCCTTCTTTCCAGCAAGGGCACATTGCTGACTCCTGTTCAGCTTGGTGTTCAACTTGGTGTCCACCAGGATCCCCAGGTCCTTTTCTGCCAAGCTGCTTTTGAACTGGGTGACCCTCAGCATGTACTAGTGCCTGCAGTTATTCCTTGCCAGGCACAGGACTTTGCGCTTCCAAGTCTGGGAAGCCTTTGAGGTCCCTGTCAGCTCATTCGTCCAGCCTGTTGAGGTCCTTCTGGATGGCAGCACAGCCCTTTGGCACATCAGTTCTTCCTCCTAGTTCTGTATCATCAGCAGACTTGCTGAGGGTACACTCTGCCCCATCATTCAGGTTATTAATGAAGATTTTGAACAGGATCAGGCCCAGTATCAATTTCTGGGGTACACCACTAGTTACTGGCCTCCAACTACACTTCCTTTCACTGATCACAACCTCCTGGGCTCAGCCTTGTGTGTTATTCTTAGCTGATGGTAAAATGGCTGATCATATCCTTTCTTCCACTGAGAGTGAACTAAGTTATAGTGCTTGCATTTGCCTCAGATTTAAAGTGTGCGTAGGGTAAGTGTGGCCAGCTGACACATTATAGTTTAATTGTCGCTTTATTGTGTATGAGACCGTGGTGGTTCTGAAACACTGAGTACTTAATTTGTACATGCATTCTGTTTTATAGTTATGCAGAAAATGATTGTTCAAATATATAACATATCTTTAATCCTTATAAGACACCCTCTCCTATAATACTGCTTTGGCATCGTCAGCCATTTTTTTTACAAGAAGTGCTAGTTCATAGATTGTTCTGTATGTGCAAGGAATTGAGTCAAATAGTGATTAAACGTGGAGTTAAAAAGGAAGAAGTTATTGAAGCTGACTAAATATTTATGCAGTGTAGAAAGGAAAAGCCAAAAACTTCTTGATCAAAAGAAAACAAAATGTCTGTTTTGGGGTGCGTGTGCGGGGGTGTGTTTTTTCAAATAAAGCTGTGGATTATCCGACTGATAATTCCTGAAATGTCTGTGCATTTTACGCTCCATGAATCTCTTTGAAAATTTCTTTCAATATTTAATTATTCTGATTTTAAAGATGTGTTGAGTATGTTCAGAGCTTAAAATATTACCCTGTTAAAACAGAGAAATAATTTATTTTCCCTTAATATGTGTCATTCTTTGCCTCTGAAAAAGGGGGAAATAAACTACACATTAAAACTTAGTGTATTTAAGTAAATGTATTAAGGGGGCCATGCCCTATGTAATTAGGGAAAAAAAAAAAAGGGGGGGGGCTAGGAGGAGAGAGAAGGATCTTTAACTTCTGACTTCAAACTACCAGATATACTATCATTTGTACCAATGGGAATATTAAACATCAAGAAATCTGGAAATAGATAAGATATCAAGATAAGGTGTTTTCAGAGGCTTGATGGTGTAGTGGAAGCAGTACTGACTGGTTCAATATAGGTAGTCTTAGCTACTGGAGACCTGAATTTTATCCTTTGCTCTATAACACGGTTTCTCTATGAACATGGTAAATTCATTTAATCCAGTTCTAGCTCATCTTTGTTCCTTCTCAAGAGGAAAAGTTTAATTAAGCAATTAGGTTTGGAACGTGCTTTTCACAAAACAGGATTGAAAGTACAAAGCCTTACTGCAAACATGGCCTGATTCCAAACCTGTGCTCAGAGTCAGGGACAGTTTTCACTTCTCACTAGTAACTCCTGAAGGTGATCGTGTGGTTATCCTGGGCACGTTACCACTCACAAGTGAGAGGATAGTGTCATAGTGTCATGAAGGGAAAAGAAATTGATTGCCTTATTTTACAAAAGCTGGAATACAGGATTTGAAGATCCTTCTAATGTGTTTTACTACTATACAAAAAATAAAATTAAATTTTAAAAGATGAATATACATGATATTTAAAAAACCAAAACACCTTGGTTTCTGAGAACTCTTCAATAATTTTAAATACGTTACCTAATTTATGTAACTAGAATCCAGTAATTAAAAATAGATCCATATAGAAGCGTAAATCTTGCCACTAGTGTATGAAATTGGTAATTTTTGCTATTTATAAATTAATAGCAATACTGTCTCTCTGTATCACCTATATCAACTGCTGACTCTCAGTCTGAATAGAACGGTAGTTACCTGCGCAAAAATACAGGTTGGATTACAATGAGTGACTGTTTCTTTGTTTTTTTTGGTGTGGTATGTTTCAGGCTAACCGTGATGCTGTACTGAGCAGAATACCGGAACACAAAAATGATCGTATCATCAGTTTGCAAAGTGCATCTGTAGTCTATGATTTACTTACTATAGCCTTGGGAAGAAGAGGCCAATATGAAATGCTTTCAGAGGTTTGTTGATAGTAGTGAATATTCAACTCTGTCTTCATTGTTTATTTCTGTTAATCATGTTAATTGTGGTAGTACTTAAGGACTAAACAAATATAAGACACTGTCATTCTGACTAGTGTATAAAAACAGTAGGTATTTTCCACTTCAAAAAGTTTACTGTCTAAATATTTATAAAAGTGACTTGAGGTGGTCAAGCACAGAAATTCTATGAAAGCTGTGTTAAATGTTTAATGGAATGGAAATTCGCATGGTTTTTAGGCGAGGGGGAATGGATCTGCTTAAAAGGATACACATTAAATGGATACAGCAGGAAGGAATGACAAAAGATAAAAGCTGTTGTGGATATAAATGATAGATATAAATACCTAGAAGAAGAATTTTTGATATTTTATTTCAAGAGAACTTTTTTACACCTCATAGTATTTGGAGTGCTCCAAAGTCCTCATAGTTTGTAAAATTACTTTGAAGTTAATAAAATGGAAATATATTACTTTTTCAGGTCTGTAGGAAAGTACGTTCTCTATCTCAAATGTCTTGTGTTTGATTATGCAACTTGCATGTGTTTTCTTAGATTGTGGCGACTTACTTCTGCAGGAAATTTTCAAGTATCATTAACAGCTTTATACCTGAGAAACAACTCCAGCTCTCTGGGCAGAGCAGATCTTTCTGCTGCTCATAACAGTGCTCACCCAGCAGCAGGATACTGTTGGTGACCATGATTAATTATTGATGTCCAGAAGGAATACTTAAGCATGTGTGATAGGAAGGCATATCCAGGGATTGATTTGCTGAGAAATAGTTTCTCTCTACCGTAACAGAGGACTTTTATTGAGCTAAAAATGAAAAAAAAGAAGTCCCAGTTCTTCTCTGGTATTTGTTAATAGTCACCATTTAATCTACATCTCCTGTGATGTTAAGCTCTGAATTTGGGTATTCCTCTTGAAAGTACTTCACAGCTGCTAGTTGTCCATACAAGTCAGTTTTAATCAGTACAGTAGAAGGTCTTTCACAAAACTAATGGGTATGAAAGCTCATACAGGACTGTCAACCTACAATATAATCTAATTGAGGATATTTCCATTTACTTGCCACCACAGACACTATCACCTTAATGGAATTTTAGGCAGTTGCACCAAAGCTGCAGGAGATGACTCTCCATATATTTTAGCCTAGAACTTTTTAAAGGATAGACATTGACAAGTATTGTAAAAGCCAAACCCAAACAAAAAACTTGAAAAGGTAACTCTGATTTCTTTTTTCTTTAAGCAACTGGCAACTTTTCCTTTTTATAGACTAGCCTAGCAACTAGGCAGGGGTAGTGTATCCCTGGGTTCCAGTTCCATTTCTTTTATTTTGAGTGTGGTGTCGTGGTAGGTTTTTTTTGTTGTTGTTGTGGGTTCTTTGTCCCTTTTTTTTTTTTCTAAACCACCATTATATCAATGGGAATGTCACAGGTTCCTTGGATTCCTCCACTGTCTCCTTTGGGACATTTTGGGTAGTATTTATGTCACAATAGGTGCAACTTCTTGTTTGCAATTCTTCTTGCCTTTCTTGATAGAGAAGTGTTTTTGCTTCATGAGGAAAGCTAGAGATATCTCTGTTCTTAGCCATGTATCTTGAAGTCTAGGACATTACCCTGAAGGGTAGGAGGAAAGTCTTATAGTCCCCTCACGTGGAGAAGAGTGTTAGAGCTTGCTTCCCTCACTGCTTGTGTGATTGGTTTAGCTCCTGTAGCTGACAGATGAATACCACTGCCTGTTCCTTTTCCTTCTATATTTTGAGCATAGTTGAATGTTCTAATTAATAGAAGGCATTTTAACTTGACTAGACCTTAGGCCTTTTAGAAGTTGCTCGTGCTGGTGGTGATCTTGGTTACAGACAAAAGCAGCATCATGAGTGTCTGGAAAGTTAAAGAGCCTCCATGTTTGACCAGCTTCTTAGTTGAGCGTTTTTAGCCACTGCCTTGGGCTTTGACACCTGAAGTCTACCTAGGGCTTGTTTTAAGGTCTTTTCTTGTTCTTTTTTAAATCTGGGTCTAGCATCTTTGTAGTTATATTCCATCAAAATTGTATATATATTGTTTTGAAATGTTCTCTTTGAAAAATAGTTCTTATATGTTTGAAAAATACTTTTCGATCCAGAATAAATAAAATGGATTTATTATATGTCCATGAAGTATCTATTCTGAACATGAAAAAAATCATCTTATGAAGACCTGGTATAATAGACAATACTTATTTTAGTATACAGATACTCTAGATATACAACTGCAGCAGGAGCTTATCAGGAAATGGTTAGAACATCCCATTTGTTCCAGTTCTTGTCGTCCAAAGCACAGCAAAAAACATCGATTTTAAGAAGCTCTTACAGTTTAGTGAGTGGTTAGAGGATATATGCTCTCAAATCCTGTGACCCATAGTCTGATACTTTTATAATTTAAAGTATTACAATAAACATAAATTCAGAAATGTAAAAACATTCTGTTCTGTTATGTAATACGTATAATTCTTTGCTGGCTTCATTCTCTGTGAGCTAATTATGATTGCTGTAGTGGAGCTGTTGTAGCTTCAAGTCAGCACGATTATTCCAACTGTGGAAATGGTATTTGCCCACCAGTTCCAGTATCTTGTTATCATCTTCTGGTTTAGCTATAGCTGATTACTTACAGGCGTAGTTAGGTGTGATATAAGAACATTAAATGATCAAAAGTCTGTCTCATCCTTGTTAAACTGTTCTACTGCTGAATCATGTTCTTAATTGAAAAGGTCTCATTTCTTTATGGAGTTTGTATACAACGGGCTTTCAGTTTCTTATGGCTTCTTCAACTAGATCAAAGAACTTCCTACTGCCATAATTCTTTCCTAAGCAAAAGTACTCTGACTGTCATCAAGTTGGTTTTTTTAAGCTTTGTATGATATGACATATTGAACTTATCGATGTCCTACTAGGAGAGATGTTTTCCAGACTAGAAATTTTCCTAGATACTCATCTTTCAGTTCTCTAACTTCAAACCTGTTCTTTTCAGGAGGAGACCATAGTGCTAAGCAACACAATTCAGTAATACGTTCAACATGACATGTCATTACATGTCCATATAGTGATTTTTATACAAGGCAATATCAACAGTGCATTTCTGCCTTTCAGGCGAGGGATTGTGCTGAATGTGTTTTCAATTAGTTAAGTCAGTCGCTGTTATCCTGAGTATTATCTTAACTTGCAGTTTTCCAGGGTACTATTGCTTGTTATGTATTTCTCATTGGTTTATTGGTGGAACCTGTTGCTCTTTGAAATTACTTGTTACTTGGTTCAGAAGAACCCAGTTTATGAGGTGTTCATGTTGTTGCGTAGGTCACATACACATATATGCATGTATATCCCTTACCCCCACGCAGGCTAACCACCAATTTTGTGATCTTATGAAGAAAAAAAGTCATGTCACATTTCATACTGAATGAAGCCAAGTAAATAGAACTTGAAGTCAAGGAAAAAGAATGGTAAATAGATCGTAAATAGTATATTGAAACTCAGGCCTTTTAGAAAAACCTACAATTGTGTCCTGTGTCCTTGTAATTACAAACTTAGAAAAACCTGAAGTATCAATCTCCAACTTCTTTATTTTCTGCCAGTTAATTAAAAATTGTCAATTCTAAGCAAGGCCTAGAAAATAAGATTTTTATTTTTCTAATTGTGAACAAGTAGTACCTCTATATAATAAATGCACATGTATATGTATATGAATATCTAAAAATGGGAGAAGAAAGTGTGATTAGGCAACCTAAAAAGTTGTAAACATATTTTGACTTTAAGCATTATACTTCTATCTACACAAGTTTGTGTGAATCTCTGGGGTTATACAGCTGCTGTAGGTCAGAGTTCTGGAAGAAGTGCTGAAATTACTTAAATCATGTATCAAAACAGGTAGAGTGAGTTGTATTTGAAAGTGTATTTGAAAAGGTAAGCCTAAATTCATTCTCCTTCATCTAGAGGCACTCAGTTTAGCACCATAGTTGTACTAATTGGTGGAAAAAGAGGGGGATTTAGCAACTTCTGTTTTCTGCCAAGTTCATGGAGGGAGGTGGATGAGTGTGCTTTGCCTGGACATCTCTACAAAGTATCCAAAGTAATAGGAGAAGACAGCACACACAACTTATTTGTTTCTTGCTGTGATCTTTTTGCTCCCACTGGTAGAAAGTAAGTCCAATGGGAAAATAAAACCTGTGTTGGTTTTCTTAATAGACATTTAATTAACTTACTACATGTACAATCTGATGATGAACTTTTAAGAACAGTATTAGAAAGAATTTTATTTTAGAAACTTCATTCCTTTGTAACCATTTAATAAAAATTCTATTTAGTAATAGTCTTGATACTGGACATTATGTAGTGGGAAAAATTCTAGCATATGTTACTTATAAGTAGCAAATAATGCATTTCTGGTATTTGTTTTGTTTCCCCCTCAGTGCTGTTCTTTGCTTCAGGTTCTGTTAAAGTATGGGAACGTGCAACACACCTGGCTGTGCTTTCTGTAATGTTAAGACTGAGTTTGAATGTGAAAAATAATTCATGATACTACATATACATTGTACCTATCAGAGCAGAAAAGCTGCTTTATGTAATTGGACTCTGCAGACTAGAAAGTTAATTGCTAAATCAGTTTAATCCAGAAAAGTGTTGCACCTTTTGACTCTCTGGAGCTGGCCTGATTATTAAAATGAGCACAGCAAAATGAAAGAATTCTTATTGACAAAAGCAGATATGAAACCTTCAAAATTAGCATGTAATGCTAATTTAGTATATTTAATCTCAGTATAGTAATAATGAATTTCCTTTTGGCATTCAGTTAAGTTGAAAATTTCAACAGAATATTGAACATAAAGTTAAAATTCTTAAAAACAGAAATAATACTGTCAGGTGAACCTTTACACGCCCACCTCTTTCCCCCTCCATGGTACTGATAAGCACTTGTGGTGCCATTGCTTGCTAAGTATTCACAATTTAGGAAGAGATTGTGTACAGTTTTTTCCTTTTCGCTTAAGACTTATCTCCAGCCTTTTGCAGCTGGTACCTTCAGTGAGCTGGTATTTATCATTCCTTCTTTCAGACAAAATAGGACAGTACCAACAGGAGTGTTTAAACAAATGTAATAAATGAGATACTAGTTTTCTGTTCAATTCATTTTTTCTGTATAGAATGTGGCAGATGTTTTCACTTATTTGAATTATTTAAATATTTAATTACATTATTTTAGGTATGAGTCTATAAGAAAATTTTAATACTAGTATATCATCTTAAAAATTGAAGAATATGTCCTTAATTTACAATTTTCCACCCAAAATTAGTGTTTAGAAAGAGCTATGAAGTTTGCATTTGAAGAGTTCCATCTCTGGTATCAATTTGCATTGTCCTTGATGGCAGCAGGAAAAGTAAGTCCTAATTTTTTTTATGTAATTCTTCTATTGATGACTTTTCATAGTGACATTTGGCACTTCCATAATTTTCATCTGTAGTGTTTTTGAAAATAATTCTAATCCTTAAATCAGATAAGTACACTGTACTCCTGAATTTATGCCTAGTGCTGTACAAAGAATGTTATTTCAGTAGTTGCTAACTTAGCCTCACCTTTCAGTCTTGCTAAGAACTGTCTTGCCAACAACCTTAAGCTAAGCTAATTGAATGTAAGTAGTGATTTATATCAGATCATACTATCCAGTAACAACTTGTTTAAGTGCTGTTTTGATGAACAAATTTTACGCTTATGTATAAATGAATGCTGATTCATGATGCTCTTGCTTTTTTTTTTCCTTAGGGAATTTCTAACTGTGTCTTTTTTTAATATTACTGTCTTCAAGACTGTGTATTCTGTGCAATTAAAGTGAGAGGGTTTTTTTTCTAATTTTATGTAACCTAGGAGCGTATGTTATCAGATGCAATCTTCTATCTTCAAGTTTTTTTCTTTTCCCTCCTATGTTATGGAAAATAAATCACATTCATTATGTATTGCAAATAATACTGATTTTCTAAAAGATCATTCTCAATGGGGGTAATTTACTTATCTTCAGTAGGGGGGAAAGGAATGATTTGTATTTTCTTCAGAGCCTATCTGCTTCTAAAAATGTTTTCTAAAGAGGCTTGATTCTTTTTTCCCATTCTCTGTTTATCTTCTGAACTGTGGTTGGATGGAGGCAAATGAATTAAAAAAAAAAAAGAGCAGTGCCAGTCTGTTCTACAATCTTATATCAGAGCTATTCCCAAGTGCTGTTGTAACTTCTAAAGAACACCAAAACACTGCTTGTTCTGAAGACTCTGTCCTGTGCCTGCTCTTTCATTTGCCTGGCTCAAATGTTGTGAACTTACAGGCCTAGCAAAGTTTTAAATGCATCTCAAAACTGTTTTCTGAATCATATACCATTGAAATTACATTCTGGGCAAATGTTTCACTGGGGGCATTTAATGATAGTTTGTAGGGGTTAAATAACAACAGCAGTGACTAAAGTCTTACATTTCATTTGCATGAGGAGTTGTGACAAATTGTCAACAAAAAATTTAGTAATCTTTCCTTCACGTGGGAAAAATAAAGTAAATGATGGAAATGGGAATCTTCTGTCTGTGAAACACTTCTGCTTTTAGTAATTTCAATGGGAAATATTTTTAACAGTCTGCTCGAGCTGTTAAAGTCTTGAAGGAATGTATACGTTTGAAACCAGATGATGCAACTATTCCCCTCCTTGCTGCAAAGCTCTGTATGGGATCTCTCCACTGGGTAAGCTTTGCTGCTCTTAAAAAAAAAGCTGTGCTAAAATGCAACAAAAATCTTGGTTTAAGGATGTAGCAAATACTTTTGCACAGTGACTACACGCACTTGGTCATCTCTAAAAATACAGCACAGATATGCACATGTACATCTCTGTTTACATGGCTAATTTAAAATATTTAACAGCAATTGTTATGTTTATCAAGGTATCATACCTTGATACTGATCTAAGACATAACTACAAATGTATTAGAAATCAAAACATTGTTGACATACAGAGATTAAAAATGCAACTTGGATTTCTGTTTCCTCTGTGAAAGAGGATGGTAACTTTTTTTGGAAGATAATGAGACAAATCTCTTATATTCAAGAGACTATTCTGGTGATACCGTATTTGCAGGCAGCTGGGGTTTATGAATTCCTAGTAGGGACAGTGTCTTTTTAAAAAGTGTTACTTGAGTTATAATTTAGGTAACGTTGAAATTGGTGTGTGTGTACAAAAGACATTAAGGTGATCGAAGATCATGATGTAGTTTTCAAGATACATGTGTAATTTTTAAAGGAATGAATATATTTTTTAAAAAAGGAGGCAAAGAGGAGGGAAAGGTCAGAATGAGAAATAAAGTAGTACAGTAGCAGAAACGTGACTTATTGAGGCTGATAAAAATACAGTCTTAATAATTAATGTAGATCTTAGTTCTGTAAATTGTTCCCTATGGATTGACTCCATATGGAGTAGCTTACTGTACTTAGCATTTACATTTGCTGGAATGGATTCAATCTTTTTTTTTCTCCTTTCTAGATTGTTAAATAGTGTGCTAGCATGAGTGTGCAGTTTAACCTTGATCTTTTACATATTTGTTTATGATTTTGCATACATTCAGCAATACTGTATGTTCTGCATGGCTCTACTTTTTTTTTTTGGCAAAGTTGGAGCCATAGTTCTTGTAATTGATTTTCCTAAAGAAATGGTTCATAGTGCAAGAACTCTATTTATGAAATGCAAAAATTATAGATGGCATATATGGATCAGAAATGCCTTTTTTTATTTAAAAAAAAAAAACAAACCAGCAAAACTGCAGTAAGTTTAGAATGATCTGTGTGTTATGTGCTAGAGTTCCTCTCAATCATAGGAGTGGGTACTTCAGCTTAAAATCTGTGTTCTTTTCTCAATATTTAGCAGGAAAACTGAGTCTAATGAAAACGAAATAGTCCATTAAAACAATCATGACTGAGATTTCATCAGACTCAGTGTGCATAATACACATGGTGTGCGTTTTTAAATGTAAGTCTTAGCTAGTTTTAGACTTACATGGATGTTTTATAATATTTTCAGTTGGAAGAAGCTGAAAGATTTGCCAAAACAGTTGTTGATCTTGGCGACAAAACATCAGAGTTCAAAGCAAAAGGCTACTTGGCACTGGGATTGACTTACAGTCTGCAGGCTACTGATGGTAAGATAAGAATAAACATTCTCATTTGGAAATTCCCATGTTGCTTAAAAAAGGATACCTAGCAGAATGCTAGACTTAAAGCTGCTGCGCAACCATTTTTTCTGTCAATGTATTAAAACTTCTTGAATAAGCACGCGGAATGAAATCTCTTGATCTTGCATGTCACTGATTAAATATATCCTTTTTAGCATCTTTGCGAGGGATGCAAGAGGTCTTGCAGAGAAAGGCTCTTCTTGCGTTTCAGAGGTGAGTGGGTGTTAATATTTTCATTTCATTCTGCTACATGTAGTGAAAAGCTTTTATTATGTGTTAAAAGGAGGGACTTCTGAAAGATTGTGTAATGAGGATTTCACCTCTGGGAGTCTCCCTTCATGAATGCAGAATGTATTTCTTTAGCATTTACTTCATCATTTTCTGTCAGAAATACCTGAATTGATTTCTAAGGATTTCCTTTTATTTAATTTTGAAGACATTTGTGTTGCTCTCTTGTATAAAATATTTGTTCAAAGGAGTATTCTGTTCTGATCTAGAAGGGAAAATCATGTGATGCAAGGTTTCAAGTCATGGTTCAATGTGATAGTGTTTCTGGAAGGGTTGGTAGCGGATCAGATTGTATAGCAGGCTTCTGCAATTATCTCTGTAGAGGCAGAGCAATAATTGAGGCCCTGCTGCTTTGGATGAGGGGCGAAATGCAGGTAGTAAGGTAGTAAACTTAGGGGGAAAGAAAAAATTCTACCTGCAGATTTAACAGCACAGGCAGTGACAACGCAAATGCCCCATCTTCCAAGTGCCTTACACAGAAATAATGCTGTTGCAGATGACGGTAGTTCATTGTCAAGGATTTGACTCGGCAAACAAAATGCCAATAAACAGGTGAATGAGGATATCTCTACCCTAATTACAGAAGAAACAAACCTTGATGGCAAAGCTGGCAGAAGTGCTGCAGCATCTAAATATGTTTATATACCCTTGAAAACCCTGCTTTGGTGGGATAGGCCTAAATGCTTCTGGGAAGCTGATTTATGCATTAATGTGAATACAAAGTCTAGGATTTTTGTTGGTGACTGTGTCTGAGGGGACAGGGTTGAAAGTGTTTTGCAGGTAACGTTAGAGTGAGGCTGGTATGTATTGGTTCTTCCTTTTTGTATCTTACCTTAACTATTCCTTTGTATGTAAATATGTTTTAATATATCTCTGCTTTTCCTGTTCCTTAATGGTTTTAATAGTGTTTTTTTATTACTGCAGCATTCCTTCTCCATGTTGAAACTGAATTTTCTAACTCCTGATTTGTACCTCAGTTCCTCACTCATCCCTCTTACCGCTGACTTAATCACTGTTTCAAAAATACTGTGCTAACTGTTTCTCACCATTTCTACCCATTCACTACTTTGAGATTCTAATGGTGAATTGCTTGCTTCTGCTGATTCTTTGAAACAGCAAGGGGTGAAATGAACCATAACCTGAAGCTAATCCATTCCAGTTCAGCGCCTGCTGACTCTACCTTCCAGTTTCGTATAATGATTCCCAAAATTCATAGAGCTGTTCCCTGCTATCAGTCTGTCTGGAAAATTTCTGTTTTCTGAGGGTTGAGGTTGTGCAGTGTTTTAACCACCCATAAATATGAGGGTGCTTTTGTAGGTAGCATACTGCTTATTGTGGTGATATTCTATTAGGTTGCTCTAGAAAAAGAAGAAATTATTTGAGTTAAAAGAGAATAAACAATACACAGTACGTTAGGAGAGCTATTTTTCAAACGATATTCAGCTTCCTATCACTGCAAAACTGCTCTTTCACACACTATTCAAATATTGTTGTTTGGTTGTGTGTTATATCATCTTTCACTCAGGAACTTTTCTATTTTATTCTCTACAGCTGAACGATAAGTCTCTTGATACCTTCTTAACTGTTCAGTTTCAAAGACTTCCTAGCAGCCTTCTGAAAAGATATCTAGCATCTCTTCAGTGAACCGTTACAGATGTCCTTTAGCTGTATAGTGGAGCTATATAGTACTGAGTGGAACTTCAATTTTGTAGTGATATGGAGATTTGAAATATTTGTGCTAACTAGCAGAATATAACTTTATGCACAGAAGGTCTTGGATACATGAGGATTAATTGCGTTTGCTTTCTAAGCATCTTTCTAATGCTTTGGGGTTTTTTTTTTTATTTTTTTTTTTCCAGTTGATACAACCTCCTAGAAACAATGTTTTGTATTTTTAAGTACATGTTCCAGGGTATTGATGGTAAGCTACATATTCATCTTTTCTGCTGGCCTTTCTCAGAATGAACTTGTACATAGGCTTTTAATTAAAGTATCTTTTGGGGGGGTTAGTAAATGTGCAGCGTATATGCTTTGAAAACTCTAGTAACTTGCTAATATTGCTGTTAGTGACATTGCTGATGTAAGTAGCTTGGACTCTACACAGAATCTTGAGTAGAATAGTTTGGCCCTCAAAAAGAACAGAGTTTCTGCATCTCAAAAATCCCATAGCTGCCTTCTTAGAGAAGGGAAAAAGTGTGTTTTGAAAGATGATTGTTCTGCATATTAACATGTTTCCCCACTTGTGTTCATAGACACTCACACCTGATAGACCAGCTATACTGGAAATACACTTCAATGTGGTTGATAATGTTGCTGGTTCTTTATGTTAGTAACATAGGTATAGGATGGTACCAAAACTTTTTTTACCACAGAGAGTATGTTATGCTCAGCATGCAAGAGTCATGCTCACTTTCTCTTCCTACATCTTAAAAATAAATGTTTTCCAGGAGGTGGAAGTTGAAATTCTCCATTATCTCCTACACAGTTTATAAAACGAGCAGCTGTACTGGACTCAGTATTTTGATGTGTCAAGTTTGTTTTGGTTTGGTTTTTCGTGACTTTTTTAATTGCTTACCTAGAGGACCAATTCCTGAAGAAATACAGGTCCTGAAGAAATACAGTTACATTTTGGACCCTTGCCTATGCCATATTTCAAGGCTACCAGTTTGTGATAGTGGCCATTTGAGAAGGTGCTTGTTGCTGTCTTCGCACAGTGCTGAAGGGGTGTTTGTTTCAGTAACTTTTTTTTTTGTATTTTGGAAGACTTTCAGTACTTTTCCTGTGGTTGGTGTGAATTGAAGTTTCACGGAAGTCATGAAATGGTTGATAGATAGTAACAGCTTTATTCTTTCACTAACTGAAGCTTGGGTGACTGAACAAATAATCTCTAAGTTAAAATCTCTTGTTCTCACTTAGTCTTACTTAATTTGTGAACTTAAATTTTAAAAAGAACTGGTCCTAGAACCTGTTAGGCTTTATATTTGACTATAAGCTCCAATTTAGAGGTAAAGTTAACAAAATATGAAACTGTCCCCTAATAACTGTCCCCTAACTGCTTTGATATGTGTTGGGTGTAGTTACTAAATTAATGGAGCTGTCTCTTTGGGCTTGGAAAGACAGAAATGCAGGAGTCAGAAGCAGAAGGTTCCCTTTTTGGTTGTAATGACTTAAAGGTCAATTTTGTTTGTCCCTCCTGATGGAGACAACTGATTAGATGTTCTGAAGATGATTATTACATATCCTATTTATAAAATTTTTTTTTGTCTTTATGCTCAAGCATCCCACCCAAAAAGAACCCTTATCTTGCAGCAGAAGATTGTATGACAGGGGAAAATAGTAGAGTGTATTACACTAACATCTTCTGTAGGATAAATGTCAAAATGAATAAGACAAAGTGTGTGTGTTTGACCAAGACATTAAAAACAAACAAAATTTCAAAAAAAAGATGAAAAAAAGTTATTTCTTTGTTTTGGTAATTTGGGTTACTTGAAACAGCAGTAGTTACAAATGTTTTGAGAGTGAATAATCACAAAACACTGATGCTATTGGGTAGCTCAACATTTTTTGTGGACAGAAATTATATTTCTAAAAAGATCATCAGCATAAACTTCTTCATCTGAACTTCAAACATAGGTTCATGATGAGTCAGATCTTATGTTGCCTTTTACTATAATGCTATGATAAAGAAGCTGTTCAGCCTAGATTTCTTTTACATTGCTACATAACAAGATGCTCTGCTAACTTAATCTCAGAGCAACTCAAAGCCCAGAAGTAACTGGCTTCCCGGGAGGCTTAGTATGCTGGACTGAAAATGTGCTTAAATTTGGAGAGTCTGCAGGATGAACAAAACTCTGATCTACTTTGTTGCTACTCTTCCTCTTTGAGTTCTGTGCTTCAGAACCATTCTGGTCAAGGTTGGTGTGATTGCTTGGATACTTCTTGTGCAGATGATATAATTCTTCTATTTGAAGGCATGTTGTTTTGGGGGATTTTTTTGTTTGGGTTTGGTTTTTTCCTTTTTCTGTAAGAAAACTGCTTGATGAATTTTTATTATAATTGTTCTTAGATAATTACTTCTAGTGTTCGTTTAGGAGTGTATTTTAATTGAAGAATCATTTTGTATTGCTAATTTTTAAGATTTATACTGAAATTACAGAATTAATTTCTATTAAAAATGACTCTTTAATGGCCCAAAGTGCTTCCTTTAAATCAAGGATGCTTGAGAAGATTGAGAGAAGTCACTGGAATGAACACTACTTATATCAAAATATGAGCATATGTGTGGTGAAGAGATCTGAATATGGATACATGAATATATATATGCATTTGTGTGTATGTCAGCCTGTATTAACAGGGGAAAAATTCACTGATTTTTTTTTTTTGTTTGTTTGTTTTGTTTCTTTGTTTTTAAGGGCTCATAGTTTGTCTCCAACGGACCACCTGGCAGCATTTTACTTGGCACTGCAGCTTGCCATATCCAGACAGGTTAGTTGTGTTTTAAAAGTGCAGCCTCACACTGTCATATGAAGATTAGAAGTTGTATCTGTTGGTGGATACTGATGAAGATTTCTTCAGTAAACACCTGATTTTTCCCTGTCCATATACGCATATGTATGGGAAAAAAACCCGAAAAAACTCTCTCTGAACGCCTTTAGTCTTGTACACTTCTCCAGAGTTCTGCTGCAGTATTTCCAGCTCTAGGATCAGGAATTAAGACGTAAGTCATTCAATGAATTTGTTTCAGCATTTATGTTGCTGGATGGAGAGGAAAAAAAAAAGTCAATTTTTACCCTTTTTTGTTATTATGTGTAATCTGTGCTCAGACTAGTTATCTGAACAGTGGGATTCTTGAATCTAGTCTTTAATGATCTTCACAGTGCTTAAATCTTGAGTATCTGCTAAGATCCATACCTTTTCTGAATACTTGTAGGAGATTTGGTTATTGTGAACAAAACTGCAAAAATGTGTGTAAGAAAACTGGAAAATCTTTTAAAGCTATAAAAGAGATCAGAGCTCAGTCCAACTTGTACAGCTGTTACATTTAAGGGATTTAGGATTCTACCATATATCACATGAGTTTGGATAATGTGGAACTGCTTTGTATGTGTCATGTTTGTTTTAGGAAGCTGTCTTGAGCACAGTAGTTTACATACTCTAGGTGACTACTTTTCCTTGCTAATGAGTAGCAGAGACATTGGACTATGTCACATTAGAGCGGAATGGATTGTCACTTCAATAGCGCAAAATATTTTTCAGTAGCAGGCTATAACTCTGTGCACCTGAATTCCAAACTTCTCGTGTTGCTTAATTAAATTTCCTGGTTTTAATACTTAGTGTACTTATTTTGAGCAAAAGCACATGGAGCTGAGGAGATGATGAAATTCCACATGAAGAAAAGTTACTGTTGCAGTCTAGCTGTACATTGTAGTTAATGTATTAAAATATTTTCAAAATCATACAGAAATGCAAACAATACTTGAAAAAGAATAGTAAGTGAATATTTTAAAGGGCTGAATGGAACTGTTTTATTAAAATGTGTATCTTATTTTCAAGGGTTGATATATTATTTGATTTTTACTGTTCACTGCAGAGCATCAGGTCCATTTTAAACTTCTGAGTAGTGTCTTACAGGAGTCTATAGAATTCTACATGGTATCCAGGTGAATATTTTGCAAATTTTATGGACATGCAATCAAGTAATAGGCAATATTTCTAATAGTGATGCTTTCTTTTTCTGCCTTTTTTTTTTTTGAATCAGATACCAGAAGCTTTGGGTTATGTTCGTCAGGCTCTGCAGCTACAAGGAGATGATGCCAACTCTCTTCATCTCCTTGCTCTCTTGCTATCAGCCCAGAAACACTATCATGATGCTTTGAATATCATTGATATGGCCTTGAGTGAATATCCAGAGAATTTTATGTGAGTGAATGTCATGTTTGCTTTCTATGCTTTCTCTCAAAATTACTTTTCTTAGATTCTTATCTCATTCATTTCAAGAGGGGATGGATTTGAAGATTGGTCTGGTTTGGTTTCTCTTTTTTCCAACAGTCTTCCCCCTTGCCCATTTAATAAAAAGCAGACTTGCATTAAAGGCTTGTTAAATAGTGATTAAGGATTTGGTTTTGAAAGGGAGGCTAGAGCTGGAGTTCATCCTATTTTGTGTTTTTCTACAGACTCTTTGTTTAGATAACTTCTCCATGTTGCATGTTTTAGAGTATTTTTCTATCTTCTGGTTTTATGCAATATTCTAAGAAAGATAAACAGGACTTTACTATTAACTAGGATGGGTTTATCCCATCCTAGAGATCACTCCATTCATATTGTATGGAATCTATTCTGTAAAATACATCATAACAGAGAATCTCCTCTTTTGCCTGTACCAGTCATCTGAAGTTGGCTGATGGATAACGAAACAAGTGAATAAGGAAGAAGCAAGTTTGGTAGATGTTCTCTTGTTGTTTAAGAAAGAAATAATTCTTTGTGTTTATTCTTCAGTATATCTTAAAATATTTTTGGATTTTGTACTTTTGTAAGTTGGTGTTTTGTTTTGGTTTTTAACTTATTTTCCTATTAAAATCTAATGAAAGACTTTACAGCAAAATATCTCCAGGACAGCTTCCGTTAACTTCCAATGTTCCATTCTGATGCTTTACCAAGAGTCACTAAGGTTGTAATCCATAGTATTAGAAATATCTTAAACGCTTATTTAGACAATTTTTGGGAGTATCTCAGTCTTAACTTTTAAATGAGTGACCTGTATCATAAGTTGTTACTGTATGAATATACAAGGAAAATATGATTTCTTTAAGAATTATTAGTTTGAAAATAGAGACTGTAGTGTTTTTCCTTCCTGTTCCTTCATGCTTTCTTTTGGCTGTCTATATGAGGTACTGTTGCCTTTTTCCTCATAAATCTGACTAGGGCCTCTGTTGATAGCACCTCTCCTCAGAACTTCTGTGGCTCGCAGCCAGTTCTGTGCAACTGCTTTTGTGGTATTTTACTGTTTTTCACTTCCTAGTTTATCCACACACGTATCTGTTCTTATTAGCAGCTTCCACGCATGTTTCATGATTTCAGATCTAGCGATTCCTTTCCAAAACCTGTCTGTGCTTTCCCCAGGTCTGAGGGATCTGTCAGGAAGTCATGGTTTGAGAGGCAATTGAAGTATCAGCTACCTGATTTTATGCCCTGTTATTGTTAAAAACAAGTATGTTCAAAGCACCATGATCTGTCATCTTCTGTGTCTTCTTGTTTCATCTTCTGCCACTTAGTGGCAATGTAAATGACAAAGAAGAAGCTGTTACATGTCTCAGAATAATCGTAGTCTAGAAGGAAGTATTTCTGCAACTGCTGTTCTCCCTATTGTAATAAGAGAACAAAGGATCATTCAATAAAATGTTTAAATTTACTCTTGAGTATTCAAAAGGTACTTATAGATTTTTCACATATGGTTCATGGCCTTTCTGTACTTGTTTATAACTGCATCTTGTGGTTAAACATGTGGCCTGAGTTGTTTCAAAAAGTACTGATCTTTCTATTAATATATCTATGTATATTAAACATGTGGGTCATAATAGTGGTTCTAAATTGTTAGTCCTGTTGTATAATACAAGCACCATGGTGATACAGTGTACTATGTTACAAACTACTGGTACAGATCAGGGAATTTGAGAGGAGTATCTTGGCAGTAGGAATCACCATCAGATGTGGCAACAATTGCTGAAGAATCCAAGGTGAAACACAGCTATATGTATCTCTAGACAGTCTTTTAGAGTCTTGTTTTTAGTGCTGTCAAGTTACTTCTGGTTCCTAGAGAAGTCAAGGATATGATTGAGATTCCTTGTGTGCTCTCTGCAATTGATACTGACAGCCAGACAGAAACATCTGGTCAATAATACAAATTTGGAATGATTCCTTCATGTAACTGGGTTATTTTTGCAAGGATTTATCAGTAAAACCTCAAGTTTACAATCTGTTCTTGCACAGTATATGTGGTGCTCTTGAAATGGTTGACAAAGTGTATGTGCATGTACATAAAATGCAAAACACAAGTGTGTAGTATATTGTTGACTTCACTTTCTTTTTCTGCAACTTCTGTAAACAGTACAAACTCATGGTACTTCCTAGCAGACTGAAAAGAGATCCTTTTGTGTTCCTCTAAGGCTTGCTAATTTTTAGATATTCCTAAATGTTTCATTATTCACCTATGGTACTTTATTGGCTTTTATAAACACTTCAAATATCATCATGTTTTATGTTTCAGTTATGTCTGCAATCCCAGTAAGCTAAATAGTACAAGACTTTTCTTGGTATTCTCTGTATTTCTGTTAGAATCCATTATCTCAGCCTTATGCAAAATGATACTTTGGTGGCTTTGCAGCATAATAAATCTCTATACTTGGAAAATATTAAAGTAAAACATAGGGCTTGTGATTTATATTATTTCTTATTTCTTTTACTGTTATTCTTATCTGTGTATCTCTGTATACTGTAATTGCATTGCTGCATTGAGTGCTGTCCTGCCCTGTTTACAGCTGTATGTTCTTTTTGTTTTGCTTTTCTTAGAAAACAATCTAAATTTTCAGAAGTTTATAATAATACATCTTTGTAAAATGTCAGAGGTTGCAAGGAAGCCATAGAATACACTGAATCATGCTGAGAAGTGGATGCTTTCCAGCACTCTTCTGTTGTAATCCATTAGTAAATATGTTATCTGTCAGTTTTTAACACTTGAAAATATGATGCGTTCCTAGAATTCATGTTCAGTATTTGAAGCATACAGCAAGCATACCTTTGTACTTTAAACTACTGTTAACCTTCCTGCACTGTAAAGCTAGAAAGTTGCTGAACAAACATGGCCAATCAGATAACAATTTTGCCCCGTGCACCTCTAGGTCAGTAAGAGGAAAGAAATTCCTCAGAGCCAAAGAATTCTGTCCCATCACTATCTAAAGGAGTGGAAGGAGTGAGCAAATGTCACATTGTACTGTTAGCAGCAAAGTGTAGCTTTTTCTTTGAATAGAGATTTGGTTGTTCTTCCTGTGTTTGTTATATTGGCAGAATAAATATGCAGTCTGCTCTGGGACCTTAAGGGGTATTGGAAAAACTAATGGTGAAAATCTAAGAAACCTCTAAAAGTGCAGTAGGTACGTAGTAAAATTTTACTGAAATAATCAAAATGTAAGATATTTGCTGAATATCTATAGCACTATCAGTTCAAACTTTTTGTAAATTTAAAATGCTACTTTGTAACCACTCTACTTATAAACAAGTTAGCTGTGTTTTTCAGAGCAATACAATCAATCTATTTTTAAATGCTAGCTAACCTTTCAAGCCGCCTTAAATCTGAGAGTGCTTTGATCCGGGGACAAAAAGATCTCTAGACGAAAGAGTACTGAACAGACTAAGATTACTGAAAGTATTACAAATACCCTACTTTGAGATGGGGGGGAGTAAGATGCCAGCATCAAAAAATCTGAGTAGTTAATCTTGGTCAGGTCCTACTGCATTTGAATTCATGTAAAGTTACGCTGGTTTTGACCCCACCTTTCATTAGAGAACTTGTCCCTGTAGTAGAAATGTGAAGTTCAGCTGTTCTCCAGCTTGGACCCACAGATGATGCAGCTCAGAGTCCTAACCATCAGGCTATGAGGGAGACTGGGTGAGATAATCCATTTCTCCTCTTGAAACAGAAGCAGGGACATTCTGCCCTGTATACAAAGAGACTAGGCATGAAGGACCCACAATATATCCTAAATTACTAGAGTACTTAACCATGAGGGAGGCTTGGTAGGTTGTAACTGCTTGGGTTTTCCTTTAATTTTATTTATTTTAATCCAATGATTGCCTACTCTGGATGTATAAGCAGTCCCAGAGGTGTGCATTGCAGTCTGAAGGTGTATTCAAGGTGATGCAAGGTAATGATGATTGTGTTGTATTGGTTCATATTGGGCTTGTATATCTTATGCAATATATATGGCACAGTTGTATGTGCGATTACCTGAGGAACCTTATTTACAAACTCCTTTCCATGACTTTTTCGTGTCTTTATCTGCTTGTTATGAGGAATCTGTATCTTAGTGGTCTTTTGAATGATATGAAATCCTGAAGCAACACTTCTATCAGTTTCTACTTCATGGTTAGTTGAAAGTAGATTCTCAGTCAAGGGAGACAGAGTTAGGTTTCTTAATGAAACACTTGCGATATTGTTTTCCTAGTCTTAGCTGTTGGGGGTTCCCTCGTTATTTCAAGTGTTGGGGCACTTAAACATGAGTATAGTGCCTGAAATTAGTGTAATTAGGCAAAATAAATAATAAATATTAATTGCTAATTTTATGCTGAAAATTGAACTGCAATGGATAGCAGCTGACAAGCTTTTAAAGTAGCAGAAGTGCAGAACAGCAGATGGGTTATTTGAGGAGTGCAAGCATGTTATTATAATGTTAAGTACACTCAAAAAGGAAAGACATATGGTAACAGGTTTGAAGACAACTGAAGACTAAGTTCACAGTTTAAACATTTACATTTGTTGAAGTGTGATGGAAATTTTTTTTTTTCCAAGAACATTTCACAGAAGCATCAGACCAATATGTCACTCCTCTGAAAACTATTAAATTCTTTCCTTCCTGACCCTCAAAGATTCTTTGAGCTACAGTAGATTTCCCAGAATCGCAGAACCTTTTAACATCCCTCTCAGTTCATTAACAAACTTGTTTCCTTCTGGGAGTCGTCCAGGTGGGCAGAACAGAAGAGCTCGTTGGTACATGCGGTGTATGATGATAGATACACTGACATTTTGTGGGACAGGGATGTATTTATCAATTAAAGGGAATAGGCTACGCTATTCTCTTTTCCCAAGGTCAGTTGTAGTTGCACTACAGTGTGTGATGTTGGCTGAACTTACACTTTTTTTTTTTACTTCCTTGTTAAATAGAGCACTGGGAATTATTCAAGGAAAGGGCAGTAATATGTGACTGGACAAGAAATAGGGATCTGCTAGGCTTGCCAAAATCATAAAATCATAGAATGGTTTGGTTGGAAGGGACCTTAAATATCATCTAGTTCCAAACACCCTCACGTGGGCAGGGACACCTTCCAGTAGACCAGCTTGCTCAAAGCCCCATCCAGCCTGGCCTTGAATACTTCCAGGGATGGGGCATCCGCAGCTTCTCTGGGCAACCTGTTCTAGTGCCTCACCACCCTCACAGTGAAGAATTTCTTCCTTATACCTAATCTAAATCTTCCCTCTTCCAGTTTAAAGCCATTGCCCTTTGTCCTATCACTCCATGCCCTTGTAAAAAGTCCCTCCCCAGCTTTCTTGTAGGCTCCCTTTAGGTACTGGCAGGCTGCTATAAGGTCTACCTGGACCCTTCTCTTCTCCAGGCTGAACAACCCCAACTCTCTCAGCCTGTCTTCATAGGAGAGGTGCTCCAGTCCTCAGATCATCTTTGTGGCCGCCTCTGGACTCACTCCAACAGGTCCATGTCCCTCTTGTGTTGGGGTCGCCAGAGCTGAAGGCGGTACTGCAGGTGGGGTCTCACCAGAGCAGAGTGGAGGGGGAGAATCACTTCCCTGGACCTGCTGGTCACGCTGCTTTT
>NW_009622576.1:0-3239 GCF_000690535.1 Cariama cristata
TGGTCTTGTTGAACTTCATGAGGTTCGCAAGGGCCCACCTCTCAGACCTGTCCAGGTCCCTCTCGATGGCATCCCTTCCCTCCAACGTGTCGACCGCAACACGCAGCTTGGTGACATCGGCAAACATGCTGAGGGTGCACTCCATCCCACTGTCCGTGTTCCTGACAAAGATGTTAAACAGTGCCGATCCCAATCCTGATCTCTGAGGAACAGTATTCGTCACCAGTCTCCACTTGGACATCGAGTTGTTGTTGACTGCAACTCTTTGAGTGTGACCATCCAGCCAATTCCTTATCCATTGAGTGGTCCAGCCATCAAATCCATGTCTCTCCAATTTAGAGACAAGGAAGTTGTCAGGAACAGTGTCAAATGCTTTGTACAAGTCCAGGTAGATGACATCAGTCACTCTTCCCTTATCCACCAATACTGTAACCCCATCATAGAAGGCCACCAAATTTGTCAGGCACAATCTGCCCTTAGTGAAGTCATGTTGGCTGTCACCAAATACCTCCTTACTTTCCATGTACCTTTAGCATAGTTTCCAGGAGGATCTGCTCAGTGATCTTGCCAGGCATAGGGGTGAGAGTGATAGGCCTGTAGTTCCCCAGGTCTTCCTTTTTTTCTCTTTTTAAAAATGAGGGTTCTGTTTCCCCTCTTCCAGTCAGTGGGAACTTCCTTGGACTACCACGACTTCTCAAATATGAGGGATAGTGGCTTAGATACTTCATCTGCCAGTTCCCTGAAGACCCGTGGACCCCCTTCCCGTCTCCCCTGCCTGTCCTTCTGAAAGAGCCTGTATCCTTCCATTTCAACACTCCAGTCATAGGAGCCATCCCACCACATCTCCATGATGCCAATAAGGTCATAGCCCTGCAGATATGCACACATCTCTAACTCCTCTTGTTTATTCCCCATGCTACGAGCGTTTGCATAGAGATATTTAAGTTGGACCCCCGATGAAGCTGACTTACTGGCTGAAGCGGCTGGGATTCCTTTGTGCTGTTCTTCAGGTGCTGTCCTGCCAACCTGTGATCCCTTTTCAGGCTCTGGGCATCTGTTGCTGGCACTGGCATCAAACTGGTAGGAGCAGGATGAATCCATCCCTCTCCCAGCAATTTTAGTTTAAAGCCCCCTTCACCAGCTCGGTAAGCCTATGAATGAAGATGCTCTTCCCCTTCTCTGACAATTTGTGAGAGTCGGTCCGAAGTTCCACCGAGTGGACCATGACACAAGTGCAAGATGTTGGCAAATGCAGGGGCTAGGAAATTATTTGTCTAGTTGTCTATATGCAAAGCAAAACCTTAATAAGCAGTAGAAAATCAAACAGAAGAGAGATGTATTCTGAAAGATGGCCTTGAACAGAAGTAGGAGCAAGGGAACTCTTTAAGAGCTGAAGTTCACTGGAAAGGCAGCCATAGATAGCATTTGTTCCAAATGCCTTCTGGGAAATAAAGTGGTGTTCCTCTTCCTTGTAAATAACCAGAATTGCCCCAAAGATATACTTTGGTACATGTTACCAATTTCTTCTCAGAACAGACACATGAACATCCAGCAGGCTCTAGAAAGAGGTAAGCATCACAAGCTGGAAAGACCCAGTACAATGAGATTGGGGTGAGTTTCTAGGCCTATTTTTTCTATTATTTCATTTGGTGATCCAAAAGAACTCAGTTTAGACTCTAGGTCTCACTAATCCACCCCCAAAATGTGGATAAGGTTGGGCACCAGTGGCTTGAGTTGGCTGGCACCAGCAAAACATTGTTACTGATTAGCTTAGTACCACAATCCATTTGTTAATCTATTATTTTTTTTTCAATGCCTTGTCATTATTTTGTCAAATTTATTAGCTGAATATATTCTGCACACACAAATAATTTCAGATCCACTGCAAATACACTTTGAGGAAATTTCCCTTCAAGAAAACTTCTTTACCCTAATCTGGTTACTGTCACCACATGTTCATAAGCATTGATTTCTAATGGCATTTACAGAATGAAACTCCATCATCTGCAGAAGCATATAAAATACAAGGTGTTCAGGCTAAAGATAAGAGGCTGAAAAAAAGCATGTTGTCTGTATGACAGGTGTTACTTTAAGATTCCGTTCCACCTTTATTCCTAACTATCCCAGCTTTCAGGAGGATGCTGCAAGAAACTTAGGAAGAAGCCCCAAATAGATAATTCCCAAGTAGGGAACAAAGACGAGGGAGCCCCATAACAGGATACTACAGAGAAGTCTTAAAATTTTCCATATTTTTCTGTGTGCTGTTTTTTTCCCTGTAACTTGTGCTTAAAAGGTTAGGGCCAGGAATGTAAATAAGTTCCACCAAAATCAAGAGGACTTACATCCCTAAATATTTTTGATGGTCTTGGATTTATGCCTAGTGCAAAGCTCACTAAAGCCGAAGGAAAGATACCAGTTAACAACAATGGGCTTTAGACTAAGTGCTCTGTAAGAAAAGAAAAAAAACCTTAATGTTACCACCAGCTAGCAAAAACTCCTCTGTCCCACTACATCATACTCTAATGATAGTATCATTTCTTAGGGTGATAATGGCTTGTTATCAGATGCAAAGACACAAATAAAAAAAGTGTTATGATGCTAGAAAACAAGTTATGATACTGGTAATTAGTCACGCAACACCATCAAGAATAATCAGCTAGAATTATACATCAAATGAGAGCAAACAGAATATGGAATAGTCTCCTAAGGGAAGTGGCAGAAAGAACCAACAATTGAGTCTTTTATGTAGCGAGCTGGAAAACACACAGCAAAGATTAGTATTTGTTAGTTGTACAACATAACAATTGAGGCCATACCAAGCTAATGAATCTGTGCATGCACATGGTAAGAAAAGCCCTTACCCCAAAATCTTTACATTCAAAATAGGAAAAAAAGAGTAAGAAAAAACAGTCACAGCATCTCTGTCTCATAGAATCATTTATATTAGACATAATTTTAATAAGCTTCATTTCCTTCTAGTTTCTTTATCTACCTTTTCATCCAAGGGATGGTCTATACAGAAGCATTAATGATACTAGTATTTGCTGTAGCAATAGAACAGCCTGTTGTGAATAACACCAAAATTATAAAATGCCTTTTTTTTACTCCAAAAGTTATAAAATCTAATGCATTTTTCACCAGAAAAATGTCTGTTCTGGATTATTCAGAACCCCAGAAAAGGGCGGGATGAAGTCTGCAATTAAGACACTTAAAATCATAGAATCATAGAATTATTATGG
>NW_009622577.1:0-11603 GCF_000690535.1 Cariama cristata
GTCCCGGGGCAGCCCTGGCCTCTCCTCACGGAGGCTGCCCTGCAGCTCCCATGTGACCAAAACTTTGCCTCTTACACCAGATACACAGTGTCATGTGCCTGGAAACAAGAATGACGGAGGTAGAACCTCTTCAGATGTGGGAGGGATGGGGACATTGTTCCTTCTTCTATGAGAAGCTGAGCATGTCCAAAGGAAAACCTCGAAGATACTGGCTGGAGTGGGGAAAAAAAAGACAGATTATGAAGGGCACAGCCAGCATGAAGCCTGCAGTAAAAGAAAAAATGGAAGCTGGCTCAAAATCGCAGGTAGTAAATACATATTCAAGCCTCAGAGATAACAGGGAGACCCAGAGGAGCCTGTGTAGAGTTCTTAGGAACCCAAAAAGCCACTGACTTGTTAAAAAAAATTGCTCACAAAGAGATAGGAAGTATATGTGTCTGGGGGGAACAATTTATAAACACTTTAAGGTTTGTTCCTAGGCAATTATTTTGATCGACTTTATTTTGAAAAATTAGCCGTTGTGTGTCTGTTTAAATAATACCGGACTTTTGAGTTTAGAATTCCTTGTCAGCTTTTGGGATGAAATCTAGATACATTCACCTCAAAGCTCTGGCACCCATTGCATTTACATAAGTATATTCACATTAATTTTCACATACATTTCAGGATATTGGTGCTGGCTTGGAAAGAACGCTGTAAGTTGGCATGATCTCATATGGGTGATGTCATCACTCACAGATGCTCTGAGAGCCTTGAGCAAGATCAGCTCTCCTGAGGTCTTTAAAGATTTTATGTGCTTCCTTGCACCTGACCTGACTGACTAGCAGAAGCAGTGCACTTTTTGCCAAAGAAGTTTCTTCCTCAAAGCCAGCTGCTGACAGCACAAAATTCTCTAAAGCAGGGCATTATGTATTTCCTAGCTCCTTAGTCCCCTAAACACATCCTGAAGGTGCTGGTCCTCTCAGCTGCCTGTGTATATCTGTTTCTGTGGAAGTTGTACTCTCAGTTCGCTGCTTCTACCCCGCGTTATTTATCCAGGACTACCACACAACCTTAGGAATGAAGTAGGAGGAGTACAAAAGTAAGGAAAAAACCAATTTATCAGGGCATAAAGTAAAGGTTTCAGAATTATAGATATGAGGGTTGGAAGCAGGACTACAAACAACAACATCATAAACAATGACTTAGCTTGCACAAAGAAATATTCCCTGTACCCTCCAGCTATTCTTATATCTCAGTTAGAATTCAGATTTGAAAGCTTATAATTTAGTTTTCATGAGGTTATCCTTGACATACTTGAATTCTAGATGAATAAGTTTCTTCCAGACTTGACTGCATGCTCTTAATGCAAATATACCATGTTAGCTGACACAGTGCATTTTTAGATTCTCTTCACCTGGCTTAAATTGCTTAATATAGACTCAAAGAACCCTTTTAAGTCTATAATATTCTGCACTGTATATGCCCCAAATAAATATTCATTGTGTAAGAAATGTTAACTTTGAACACATTAAATTTTTTTCAGACAAACTATACTTCATGTTTTGAGATATGTTAGAGTAGATGGAGGTCCACAGCAGAGCTCTTAAAATTCCTTCCTCTTAGGGCACCCTTCTACCCCTGCCTCAACACATCAACTGCTTTGGGATTCTGAGTCACATAGAACAGGTAAACTCATCAGTTTCTTTTTGAACTGGTAACTTTAGACTACATTGACTATGATGTTTCAGATTTTTGTGAGGAGACCAAAAGCTGTAGCAACCTTATCCACTTCCAGGTTCCTGACTGAAACAGTGGTGCTCTGTAAATAAAAAAGTCAGCTCAGGCAACAGAGCTTTGTTCCCAGGGGAAAATATTCAGTATGTAAGTTTTGGCAATCATAAACACAGCTGAAAATAAATAATTTTTCTTTGTTTCTTTGGGCAAAGATTTGGTTTTTTTCTTAATAGGAGATAACATAAGACAAGCTTAACAATGGGCAGTACTGAGAGTCCTGACTACAAAAAGACAATATTAAACTATATATGGGAAATTCTGGCATCATAGTGACAAATTTGGAGCTCATGGTTGGAAAGATTTGATATAATACTATTCATAACAATTGGTTCAGTAAATATAAGATGGTGAAAACCATGTGTTTTCTCTCCCACCCTACATAATGCAATATTTCTCAAGAAGGGTATGCTCCCTCAAAAAACGCTCCCCTCTATTTCACTCTGTGTAGCAGTGGCAATTAGATAAGCAGATGATTTGATCCTACAATTTAATCATTCTCTTTTCAAAGGAACATAACACACAATGCAAAGTAAACAGCAAACATAAAACCAAAAGATTTTGTACATCACTGAATAATTGAAAAATACAGAGTTATCTTCAAAAGCTTCACTCTGTCAATATTGACATTTCATTAAACATTTATCAACCTGTTGTTGTTAGCTATATTAGATATTTCAGTGATTACTAAAATGCGTATTTTGCAAATACTTAGAATTACAAGTGATTTTCAGAAACTAGTTCAACCATTAGATCCCATTAGATCTCTAAAGAGAAAATTAGTTTGCTGCTGTAATGCCTGAAGCATACAAAAGCTATACAGTTTCATATAGTACACACTCATATATGTTATGCACCTCTACTTTTCCCTTCACAGATCAAATAGTTAAAATTATTAGCAAAAGGGAATATTAAAGCATAAGATTGCTAAGAGATTGTCTAAAGAATGCTCGTTGCACAAAATGGATGAAGAAAATAAGTCTGGCCAGAAAACAAAAAGCAAAGCATGGCTGTGTGCCGTAACCACTATGTGACCCATTCATGCTACCTACGCAGCAGTTGCTTAATTCAATGTTGTTATTCAATGAATCTCAAAAATGTTTTGAAAAACAGAAGTGTTTCAGCTGGAAGCTAGAGTGCTGTTCTTTGCCATCAGTATAGAATCATCCAGAACATCAATAAGGCAGATGACAAAAGCAATTTTTTGGACAGAAGAATATTGCCTAATAAGAGTTGATCATATAAGGCAGGCTTATTCTAACAATTAAAGGAGAATAGTGTAAATTATCTTTGCTTTGAAAAATGAGTATTTTTAAAAAGAAATAGAATAGGTGCTTGCTTGTCAGAATGCAATTCCAAGAAATAGAACCAGATGCCACACAATGAAATTAGGAGATGGCCCATTCTCTGGCACCAATTTCAAAGCATGACTCAGCTAACATTCACACAGATGACATCTTGCCCACCTTAAATCACACTGTTGCCTTTTGAGAACAGTCTCTAGCTGAAGTTATTCCTAGAACTATGTTCAGGTACTATATGGGAAGATGCTAGCTGGCATGGGTCAAAATCATACAAGGGATTGTGCTTCAACTGTATGAATGACTGCAACACTGAAGCCAAGACTCGAGAATCTCTCACCTACTGGTCAGATATAGCTTAAGTGCCCAAAAATGCTTCCCTGTAATTTTACAAGGGTAAATTAGCCTCAAAGCTGCAAGCCTGCTTACATGCTTAGTCTCGGTGTTCTTCCAGCAGCTCTTAAGAGTGTAGCCATGAACGACTGCATTTGACTTGTTTGCTATCACAATACTGACACCAAACCAAAACATTGTTACACCACTAAAACCTGTGATACAGTCAACAGATTAAAAAAGATCATGTTAGAGAAATCTATTAAGGATGTTATAAAGGAGGTGAGGAAGCAAAAGTGCTTGAAAATGGGAAGACAGAAGTGGATGAGTGAAGGTAGCGGAGGGGGGGGTAGAGGATGAAAGTGAAGAGGAAGGTCATCCTATTATTACAAGAGCTTTTTTCATTCCTCCTCCATACAAAAGTTGAAAAAATCCTTCTCTAAAGAATATCTGGAGGGTATTTCCAAGTGACAGAGCATAACATAGTCAAATTCAGGAGAACACTTGAGTGCTTATTTTTTGTTAACAAGCTACAGAAGCTATTTAGAATGGCAGAACTAGCACGTCACCTCTGTCCTGCTCATTGCTGCCGGGGAGCACAAGCATTTTAGCAGAGTTCTAGACTGAACTCCAGGACTAGCTGCAATTCTTAGTTACCAGGCACAGGAGACTGTTATCATGCCTTCCCTCCTGCCTGCCAAGTCAACCCTTTTCTAGACTAAACAAGGACAGACCTTTCCATGATTCCATATGTGTCCAGTTTTCCATGTTAACAACTGCCTACTTTTTTTTAAACTGGGTTCCAAACTGCACAGAGTATTTTCTCTGGTCATCAAACGAAGTTAAATAATTATTTTCCAAGTCCTAGATAAAATAGTCCTGTAAACAAAAATTGTCTTTTCTGTAATTCAATCCTTTTTTTTTTTGATGGTTAACTACAACAGCCAGAAGATTTGACTTTCTGCATTACTACTACATTTTTCTCTAGATTATTTATGTTTTGGGGAAAAGCTATATCCTTTTCTATTGTATTTCTATTTTGTATTTGTGCATGTCATTTCTCCTTCCCCATTTACATTTAGCATGTTTCTTTATAGAATTTGATTATTTTATTTTTTTTTAATTTCAGACCATTTCTTCAGTTTGTCTAGCTTGTTTTGAATTCTAACCCTCACCACCATAGTGCTTGCTATAACTGTAGCTTGGAATCACCCTCAGAATATGTAAATGTTCTCCTCATATCATCAAAACTGTTAATAAAGGTATCGATAGTTTTGGATCTAGGCCAGATTACAGCAGGATGTCTACAAATTTGAATTAGTGAACTACTAATTGCTGGCTGCTCTTTGCGTAAAAGTTTTCAAAACTGTTCACAGCATCACAGAATCACATAATAGTTCCAGTTGGAAGTAACCTCTGGAGGTCATCTGGTCCGACCCCCCTGCTCAAGCAGGGTCACCTAGAGCTGGTTGCACAAGTGCATCCATGTCTGGATGCATTTTTAGTATCTGCAAGGATGGAGATTCCACAGCCTCTCTGGGCAACTTTTTCCAGTGTTTGCTAAAGTGCTTGTTGTGCCCGTAATAATTTCATTGAGACCAAGTTTCTGTATTTGCTCTGGAAGACTTCTAAAAGCCTTATAAATGTCAACACAGAGCTGTTTCCTTCCCTTTCCATTCCCAAATCTACAAAACCAGTTAACCTGTCAAGAAAGAAATTAGGTTGGTTTGACATAATCTCTTCTTATCAAATACAAATAATTTGTTCCTTATCACCTTGTTTATCAGTTGAAACTAGTATCTTTAAAGAGTAAAGATAAAACTAATGTCCTTGATCCTTCTAATCATATTTTTTTCCCCTCCCTCCTTTCTTTGAAAGGTGTGTGTCCTTCTGAAATCGTTTGAAACTTCCCTACAGTTTTGAATTTTCAGATATAATTTACAGTGGAGCGGAGACTGCTTCTGCTTTGCCTTTAAGTAGAGCACAGGGAATTTCAACAGTTCCTAATGAATAAAATATATTTAATTTTCTCAATATTGTTCAGTACCCTCTTTCCATATGTTGTATTCTTACCTTGTAAATGTTCACTTAATTGTATTAAGTATATGGTCAAAATTAAGCATTTCTGCAAATATTGCAAAACAGGAACAGAACGTTTAGTCTTCCCCGTGGCAGTTGATGTTTGTTCAAGTTTTTATTAAGTAATGATTTTTATTTTTTCTTTTATTTTGAATATATTTATAGATATTTTGTTTGTCTTTCTGTCTCTTGTTCCTGTAACTAAACACATACTTTAGATTTTCTGATTTTATCCTAAGAGATCTGTGTTATTCTTTGGTGGCCATCTGTAGCAATGCTTGAATACATCCAACATTTAAATGATTAACTTCTAGGTTATACACCACTAAAAGGGGTTTTTAAATAGCTACAGAAATGGAGAGTATTTTTTCTCTCTCTTAAAAAAAAAAAACAAAACAGTTTTCTGCTGGTCTTTAATATGACCTCTTTTATAAATGACTTTCAGAAGTCATTCCTAAGAATATTCACTTACCAGTTTCTCAAGTTTGGTGAAGTTTAGGTATCTGAAAACCAGTAACACTATCACAATTGTGTTGCCTCATTCTTTCCTTTCTTAAGAATCATACACTATTATTTCATCAGCACTTTCACAAAACCTGCCTTTCTTATTTAGGCTCTCAATTGGTTCTTCTTATGAGCCAGAGTAAAATCAACTGCTGCAACTAAAAGTTCTTCCCAATATTCCACAATCTTTTTCCATTGACAGTGTCCTGCCACTGAAAATTTTACTAATCTTTTCTTCCTATCCAGACTATTCACAAGGATTACTTTTTCTTCAAATGAAAAACTGTAAGGAAGTATTTTGTTTCTATGTTATCATTGCTAAAACTGATCGTGGGCTGTCTGAATGATCTCGACACTTTGTCAAGTCCATGAAGACTGCATATTTGTGGGTCTAAAAAGTTCTTTTCCAAAACCAAATCTAAACAAATACCTAATTTTATACACTGTGGATAAAGGATTATCTTTATCTCTTTTTATTACTGATAACATTTCATTTAAGGAAAATCACAACACCAATTTTGCTAGATTTTTTCAATGACCTAAAAGCAAAGTTTTTACAAAGATGAGTGATCATTAACTTTAGACAATCTTCCCTGACTATCTAAGAGAATTGTAATGTTTATCAACTACATGCCAATGTACGTGGTAATATGGGATGATTACTGTCTCAATGCATAACTAAAATATGGTATCTGTTCCACTTTTCAGATAAATTTCAGTATAGAAGGAAATGTTAATCCACAAATAAACACAGACATTTAAATAAAGTGTCTGGATTTAAGAAATAATTGCTCAATTTTCTTTGAAAATGATCATGTTTTCTTGTTTAAAGAAAGATAAATTTCAAAAATATCTTAATAAAAGGTGGATTTACATTAATGGAATATGTGGATAAAAGTATTTCTATCTGGTTTTGTTTAAGGAAAAGACCAAATGCATAATCTACTTCACAGAATGAGGAGCTGCAAAAAAAGACAAAAACCAAACCCAAACCCACATAACTAGGGAAGCTTGGGAGATCAGGGAGATATAAGTGAAACATGAGGCATGCTGGTCAAAACAATATAGATGAATTATTCCTGATAAAACTGAATAGTTTATCAGTAGTTTTACTTCTATTATAGACACTTTATTTTTTTTTTGCTTAGACGCATAAGAGTTAACTGTATTGCATTGGCTATGTTAAAAGTGTCATCAAAAAGCTGAATTACAGACATCTAAAGGCAGAGAATTAACAAACTACCTTTACATCTGAAGTACCTTTAAGGGGTCACATTTTTATTAAAGCTGTATTAAAGGCATATTTTCGCTTAATAGAATATTACTGCCATCTCAGTGGCAACTCGGTATAGTTTATACTGAGAGTTTTTATTTTAAGCAAGATTAAGATCCTTCTGCTTCAACGTTCAGTGATTTAATTTACCGTCAAAGTTATGACTATAATTGGAAGATTTTTAGGGGACTTCCAAATAAGACAGTTATTTGAATTTCCAAAGAAAATACTCAGAATATTTTCTTAAAACTTACAATTGACCGCCTTTTCTTCTCTAAGTGTAAGAAATGTGAAACAAATAGAAGTTCTGTCGTGATATCTTTAACATTAGCAACTTCTATAGTTAAGCCTGCAAGGGCAATCAAAATATAATTTTGGTCTCCCTTGCTCCTGGCAGACTACTCAGCACCTCCATTGAGTCTTCCCACCTGGTTTTGTTCTTTGAAAACACTGGCTTCACCTGCTTAGTACTTCCATGATACTGGTTATTTTAAGTACCGTGCCTCTGGCATATGCACATTTGTCAATACAGAGGTAAGGATCAAGGGAGGACGTATGTCTGATACCCGCTACAGAAATGCTCCGGGAGCTCCCAGTGCTGACTAACATGAGAAGAGAGGCTCTGCGACAAATTCCAGTTGCATTACATGAACACGTACAACACAATGCAACATGGAGACAATTTTTGTTCTGTGAGAAACCTAGTTTGAGAAGAAAACAATACGAACAGTGAGGTTGACTTAAGGAGACTTGTAGAGCAAATGCACTGACATAGGTATGAGGTGTTTAGCAAGCTTTCTCTGTACAGCTTATCCTGTGAATATGGACATACCTGTTCCAGTTGGTGACAGGCAAAAAAGTCTCTGTTTATATTGTGGTTTATTTCTACAGCGTGGACATTCATGGCAAGATTCAATTTTAGTTTGAGATGCTTCCACTGATGTGTCTGTAGGTTTGTTTGGTCTTTAAGCTCCTTTTATAGTCAAAAGAGATCTGGTCAGTCTAGTCAGGGCAACGGAGGGAACAACTTACGTCAAGTTACAAGGACATAAATTTTGTTGTCTCAGTATATGTTTCTAGTGCCATGCTATTATAACCAGGTTGTCTCCATGGAACTCGTAGACATGGCAAAGGACTTGTGCAAGATCCAAAATGGCAACTAGGCGGCACAGTACCTAAAATAACTGTAACTCTCCATGCTTAGGCAATCAAATACAGCCCCTGGATTCTACTTCAGTTTACTGAATTGCTCCCTGAACTCAATATAGTGATTGCATTGACCAGATCTCTATTGCCCAAAATGTAAGCTCCAGGCTCTAGACAGTTCTATGTCGATACTTAAATTTAAATGTTTAATCTGCCAGCTGAATGTCATTCACAATGACATAAAAGCATAAGAGAAAGCAGTCACTGTCTGTAACTAAGAAAATTTGTTAAGCTTTTTGTTAACACCTACTGAAATTCAATTGTCAGATAACTATTTAATGGGCAATATAATTCACAAAAAAATAACAATTTCACTCCTTAAACTGATAACTTAAAATTATTTACTTTTTTAAAAAATTTAATTTAATATTCTTACTTATTTCTGAGCAAAAAATAATACCAGCCACCCTTTTAAATGTTACTTCTACTGAAAGAGAAAGATGCTTTAGTCAGGGAGTCAATCTGCTCAGAAAGAGTCTGTGAGACAAAATTTTTAGTTTTTGTTATGACTTTAAAAATTGGAAATACATTAGCTTTTTGTACAAAAGGTGCTTTTTAAAATATTCTATCCATGGGAACTATACGTAAAAGAAGTTGAAGATCATTTACTAGCCTTCTGTCATCTTTACTTATTAAAGACGTAATCCAATTTCAAGGTTTAAAGTGCACTGATCAAATCTAATTCTGACATTTTACCAGGCTGCCTAGAGGAACAGCACTGAAAAATTAGTGTCATGTGTGTGAGATTAAATTTTTCAACAAAGATAAAAAGCAAACATACAAATATTGTTCTAAATAATTTCATAATTAGACCTTCCTCTTTAAGAATGTGTAGGGCAGATATACTAATTGTTTTAATTTTTAACAGAACAAAAGACATCTTAAAATAAAACACAAAATTACAAATATTTAAGGACTGTCTTATGAAATGTAACAGCAACATTTAGATCCAATACAATCAGGGAAGATCAGTATTTGCAGGTATCTCATGCAGAAACCTAGCTACTGTTCCTTGTCTTTACATGACATGGTTCAGTGGGCATGGTGGCATTGGGTAGAAGATTGGACTTGACGATCTTTGAGGTCTCTTCCAACCATAACAATTCTATGATTCTGTGATTTAGCAGCCTTACAGTTTATCATACTATTATCCGTTCAGCCATTACCACCATGTCTGAGCCAAAGCTAAAAGGAGCTATACAGAATTTCCAAGTTTTGTTCCAACCATAACAATTCTATGATTCTGTGATTTAGCAGCCTTACAGTTTATCATACTATTATCCATTCAGCCATTACCACCATGTCTGAGGCAAAGCTAAAGGAGCTATACAGAATTTCCAAGTTTTGATGTAGCTATGAAATGTAAGTTTGGGCCCTCATTCCAGATTCAATGTAACAGCAAATTTACTGCAATCAGATTAGTTTCCAGATAAGAATAGTTGATAAAAACAATGTTATTTGTTTAGCAGAACCACACTAAACACATAAGCTCTCTTTATTCAGTATTTAAGTGAATGGCTATACTATCATATAAAGATCAGTGTGACTTTAGATTGTTTAATATATGTCATTCTATGTAACTAGTTTAAAAGCAAATGTTATTGTAATGATTCTGTAGTTCACAGGGAGATATTATTATGCATTTATTTGCATTTGGGAATCATCATGGATAAGGCCTAATTCTGCTTCAGCACTGCAAAAGTGTATTAAAAGCAGAGAAAGAGAAAAAGAGAAAATGAGAGGGAAGGGGGGGGAAAAACCAATCACACAAAAAAAGGACAACATATCTTTACCCAGAAGGGCAAGTTTCTAAAATTACTTTCCATTTGGTTAAACACCTTGGTCCGTAAGTATTCTGAATAACATACAGGAACTCATGAAGAAAAAATTTCCAAAATGAATTAATAGTTTCAGAATTATATGTCAGTACAGCATAGATTAAACATATTTTGTTCTTATACAAATACAGTTACTTGTTTATTTGTTCACATTCATTTCCTCATTTTCAAATTGAATGTTATTTTCAAAATTAAATAAAAATCTATCAGAGAAATATCAGACTTACTCTCATAGTGAATTAGGAAACCAACACTGGAACGACTGTTGTCCGTAGTGAACAGCAGATACATGTAATTTCCAGTACTGATAAGGAACTGGGGTGCTTGTGTTCCATGGTATTCTCCAATTAAAGGTGAGGAGTTAGCCGGCCCATCTCTGACTTCCAAAGTATCATAATTCACTTCAGTCTGGAATCTGAAAAGGAATACAGAAGTCAGCTGGGAGGTAGCGGAATGGTGTCATTTTCTTTAGAAATGGTCTCATTTCTGTTAGAAATGCAACCCATGTGTAACTGATCAAGAATATCATACAGATAAAGCTTTGCATACCTACAGATCCGTCGGTGTGTAACTGAGGATAAGAACTAAGGAAGGTATTATGCATCTTTTTGCTTGCTTTGCTGTGTCTGGTATCATATAAAATTCATAAGGGATGTAATATACTTCTCATCAACCATATGACTGGGCTTCAGAAAGACATTTAGTGGGGAATCCGGGTACAAAACCACAAACTATCTCAAAGAAAACTGCATCACAAAGATAGAAGACATTTCTTGCCCTCAGGCTACAAAATAGTTGGACATCCTAGGAACATCTTCAATAATATTTCATTATTTGATATTTGCTATTTGGCAAATAGTTTGACATATTAGACTGTTTAATTTTTTAATCCAAAGATTTTTTCCTAATGTAGTTTGCTGCTTCACTTTTAAATAATTATTTTTGTCCTATGAAGTAAAGCAGTACAAAAGTACTAAACTTAAATCAAGCCCTCATTTTGAAATTTGTTGCAGTTACAACAAGAACTCCTTAGTTTATCTCAATGTGTCAAAAAAACAGATAATATAGACAAGAATGGCAATACAGGAGACTAATCAGACAGTTGCTTTACAAGAACAGCTAACTTTAAAATCAACAGCAGAGTCAATGTCCGTGTTGATCACTAAACCACATCACATTTCTCCAGTCTATAAAGGATGTCTATGTGTGCAGTCATCCACTACTAGTGGCTCTTAAATCAAGCACCTGAATCTGCTCTTTCTGTAGATGAAACTTTGACTGGCATTTTTCACATCA
>NW_009622577.1:11634-14547 GCF_000690535.1 Cariama cristata
GATAGTTTGCGGTTATATCAGATACTGTTGCAAACTGAAGCATCTAAACCATGTGCTCATCAATTTTCCTGTCAACAAAGTTTGCGCTATTACAGAGATATCTATACTGGTCTAAATATATTTGCCTGCAAACAAATATTCTTATTTTCATAAATTGTTAATCTTTCAGATATGCATATGTTCTGAGATTTTCTCTTCTTTTCCCATAGGGCTTGTTAGTTCAACTTCTGAGAGCAACAAACTGTGTCCCTATGCAACACAATACTTTTTTCGAAGTGAATGCCCTTAAGCTGTCTTGCCAGTATGGGGACGCATGTTTAGTGGGTCTGGAGACAAGAAACTGTGTTCTTGTAATTAAAGAAAACTGCAAATTATTAAACATTTGGAAAAGGGGAACTATATAGGACATTCCTTCAAAGTGTAAACAAACTTTATGCTTCGTTAGGCAATGACAACGGAATGAACAAGTTCCCCAGCCAGGCCATTGTATTTTACAGACCAGCTACCAATGGTGATGTAAAATCATCTTCACAGACACATCAGTCATCAGTAACAGCAAGTTCAGATTTAGCAAGTATTTAGTAGTCTCTGAAGTTCTTTTCTCATGATTCTCTGAAAACAAAAGCACATTCAGAAATGGGAAAGTGTTATTTTGCTTAACTAGCAGAGCTAATGACTGCTTGGAAATCGACTTAGGTCCTTCACATTGTTCCTTCCTCTTCACACAGAAAACTCTCCAGATTTATGGTGCTTTCAACCAAGCTACCTACTCTATTTGGATATGCTGGCTAAAATCCAGATGCTTGTTTTCACTGCTGTCTCTCCACTCTGACAGTGGCGTACAGGGCTTGCAGGCTTGCTAATACATTAAGCATTTTCAGGACCAGTTTCTGGCAGTGAAGCCAGCTAGCATGGAATGGCCTATATCCATACTATTAACTACATCCTTTAGCCTCTCAAACAGGGAGATATTATTCAAATTTCCTATTATGAATGGTTGCTTGCCCACACTAACTCCCGGACATGTTTGATAATTTGTGATAATGCTAGTTGGCAAGCTTAATAAGTATGTTAGAGACTATTTCAACAATTTAACTGCACAAACACATGCGTTCTTATGTCTGCGAAGGTTCTCTGGTTCTGTTTAATTTACCAAAATAGACAGTCACAGAGGGCATCACTAAAGCACTTGACAGTTTTTCAGTACCTTTCCATAATTTCAGAGATTATACATTGATTTACCCTGCAGCGGAATGAGGAAAACAGACAGACAATGCTAGGCTGGTTTAAATATTTTGTTTGTACTCATAATGAATGGACTCAAGATCAATAATTCAATAGTTCAATTATTTTGACAGTTATGTTTGTGAGGGAAACTAATTAGGAATACAATGCTCTCAGCCAGCAATTGCAGCTTTCTTAGCAGGGCAGTATGACAACACTGGGCTGCAAACCCTCGCTGGAGACAAACAACTTAAAATAACTCTTACAGGAACTGCTACCCATTACAACGATCTTTATTCCCAGCAGGTTCTTGCTCATCTCAAACTTAGAAATTTACTTCTAGTTCACCAGTCCATTTTTGAGGGATTGAGGGGGGTGGGTGTGGGTTTGGTGTTTTGGCTATTTTTTTTTTTGCAATCTTTACACTGTCACTGAAATGATAATTCAAGATAATTTATTATTGGAAGTTCTTCGTCCTTACTGAAAGTACTTAAGAGTTACTTTTTGGTTTTATTTTATTTTACTGTTTATTAGCATACTTATGTTAGTAAAAGGTAGGACATTCTTCAAATGTTCACAGAGAATTTTTAAAAAATTTCAATAATGCTATGTTATACTATTTTTCCTACATAGTTAGGTAGGTTTTGAACAAGGAGCTTTGTTTTATATACTATTCAATGAGTTTTCACCAATATTGAAAGTAACAAAATCTTCCAGCTAGCAGTTATCCTTCTAGCCCCCTTCCTTATGGCTTGATTCAATTAGATTTTACATTTTTGTTACACTTCCAGGTATTTGTCCTGATCTGAAATGCAAAATGTTTCAATGTAAAATGTTCACAGGGTAACGCAGTCATTTGCTGCTATTTCTGGAAAATTTCGAAGTACTCTGGTAAGGCACATTTGCTTAGCAACATTAAAGCTTCATTAGCTCAAGAGTGAGAGAATTTACATGATGAATACCACATTTGTGCAAAGTTTCATTCTGGCAGCTGTATCTGTGATGGCAAGTCATACCGCAAAGTATAAAAGGGTTCTATTTTCCCCAAACTAGACGAAACACTTGACAAAATATTGTACTTTTCAATTAATTGACAAAATCAATTAATTGATTTTTTTAATTTATTTGATAGTGATTTTGCCTACTGATTTGTAATTTGCTAATGTTAAATCAGGCAGGAGAGTTAGTTTCTTGTAAATAATAAAAAGGTTTTCCATCCAGTTTTTAATCTGGGTAGCAGAGCCTTCACGTTAACAAAAGAAAGTAACTTTATTGCAAAAGGGAGATTATTATACGATCATTAACTTCCCAGAGCATAAAACTTTTAATGAAATTTATACTGTGATGTAGCAAAGCTAGTTTTCTAAACCTGGCAGGAAAGCTCCATAAACCTCCAAAGCAAGCAAGAAAAGGTTTCTTCTGTGTCTACCAAACCCAGTGTGCTTAATGGTAATATTGTTTTGTAATTGAAACATTTACAGAAAGGGGACAGAATTTTTCTTTTAATAATGCTGATATAAAATGCTCCATCTTACAACTAATAAGGCTATTTGCTTTCACTGCATTTGGGAAGACATCCCTGAACCTCAGGCTTCTGATGATTAATTAAAAAAAAAAAGTTGGCAAATAAATATAATCTTATAATGAATATATTAAGTCTTTAATGAGAATTAAAAAAATCAGCAACTT
>NW_009622577.1:14578-15841 GCF_000690535.1 Cariama cristata
CTGTAACTTCCTGATCAATGGAATGAAAGCAAATAATCTTTTGTTGTTGTAAGAAGTAACATGATAATTTTATGAAAACTGTTTAAACAGTTCCCATTCTTCTCTATTATTCATACTTCTCTCTTTCGTCCCTGACCTTAATGCATTTATAATAAAACAAAACAGGACTGGAAAAAGGATATGGTAAGCTAAATATACAACCTATTTTCATTTTCTCCCCTGCATTACCTTTCATGCCTCTAATCATGTTCACAAAAATCAGATACGCACGTATTAGTTTTCATTCATTTCTTGACAAAGGGTTACTAGAACTTCAGCAGCTCAGTGACCAGCGCCAAGTTCATAATGCATCACTTGATATATCAAGGTTGAATTCTTTTTCCTATATGATTCACTTCGCACTTACTTAATCTACCTGCAATTCTGTTGCCCATGTATGCAGGCTTGTAAAAAATCTTAAGCGATTCTTCAGTCATCCCTTGTTTTTAATATCCTGAATAACTCAGTATTATTAGTCTAATTTTCTCCTTTTTAAGATCATTTCTGAACATGCTGAATGGTTTTGAGCATAATTCAGATCTCTGTGGAACACGCAAAAGTCCACTGTGAGACTTTCATCATCTGTTAATTAAGTTTTTATTTGTGTAATGTCCTTCCTTGTACTAAAATGATGCTTAGCTTTTTAATAGCCCTCTGCAGGGTGAGGTGAAAAATACGAAACTTGCATTTTGAAAACCCAGGCAAACCAAAACCAACATATTTCTGTTTTCTGACACCATCAAAGAATTCCAATAGGTTTCTGAGATAGGATTTCTTTTACAAAAGCCATATCGACACTTCCTCAGTATATCATATTGATCCGTGTGTCCACTAGTGCTACACTTTGTCACAGTCTTTGTAGCAGGCACCCAGTATGCAGTTCCTTAGATCTCCATGACAGACGTAAAAGATACGGTTCCTGAAGCGCACAGGTATCAAGACAGTTTTAAAAGAACAGTTACACCCAACTTTCAATTGTTCAGTCATCTCATCTTTGTAGTCATTCAGGACTCCTGGGTGAATGGTGTCTAGTTCTAATGATTTGCTCTTCACTTTGTCTGTGTACACCACCACCCTATCAACGGCCCTTCAGCTATTCCAGTAAGATCCCCAAAATGAAGAATGTTGTGAACGTGAAGTTTACATGGGTGCAAGAGGGAAAGAAAAAAATGAATGGATGTGATACATGCAGAAACTCACTAAGCACATTAAAAAAACCCATCT
>NW_009622577.1:15851-20864 GCF_000690535.1 Cariama cristata
GGAATGCCCTGAGTTGCAGACTGGAGAAGCACTTAGAGGAAATATCAGATACACTTATCTGGGCCTCACACTCTTCTCTAGGATTCTGCATTTTTGTCCCTGTGAGGAACACAATATCGAGCACGACAGATCTTTGATTTAACCCAGTAACAGTCACTTTTACATTCTTCTGCCTTTCTCTCCATTAATTTTCATCCGTTTTTGTTTCTGCTCTTAGAAACAGAAGGCTGAATGACACTGAAAAATTTTGCTCATCACTGTTGACTCCATGCGAAGGTGAAATTAGACACAGGTTATTGCCTGTCCTTGGCTAACAGTGTATTCCAGTGGCCAGAGAAGCCAGTGCAGCCTAACTCCAGGTGCTGTCTTTCATACCGTCCTTTGCATTTTTTTGTCAAGCAGAGTATTTAGTGTGGTATTAGTACCTAGGTCAAACACCAAAATAAATGGATATTTTTTTACTTATTTTACAAAGATGCTTGAAGGGTCAAGATTTTTAAAATTTTATTTCCTTTTTTTAAGCGCTTTCCTTCTTTGAAAGAACTTCACAATTTTGTTAGATACTTGTATGGTTAGACAAAAGTACTAATTGAGGTCACAATAATTACAAAAGGATTAAACATGCTGCTTGTGCCCAAATGCACTTTCACTACCTCCTGACTCCACATAAGAGAGAGACTAGGCTGAAAATTATTCCCCTTCACAAACAGATTATTATTCCAAAAGAAACCTGCACACTACACAGGCACATAATCCCAGTGCATTCGAGTAGCTCTAATTTAGGTCCGCACTGAGATAACGTTTTTGCAAATTAATTCCCACTTCCCTGAGGAGCCTGTTCCAGGACCTGACCACCCTCTCAGTGAAGAACCTTTTCCTAATGTCCAGCCTGAACTTGCCCTGCTGCATTTTCATTCCATCTCCTCGTGTCGTGTTGCTGGTCACCAGAGAGAGGAGATCAGCACCTCTCCCTCCGCTGCCCCCCATGAGGAAGCTGCAGACTGGGATGATGTCACCCCTCAGCCTGCTCTCCTCCAAGCTGAACAAGCCAAGTGACCTCAGCCACTTCTCGCAAGTCTTGCCCTCAAGGCCTTTCACCATCCTGGTCGCCCTCCTCCACACACACTCTCACAGTTTGATGTCCTTCATATATTGAGGCACCCAAAACTGCACCCAGTACTCAAGGTGGGACCACACCAGTGCAGTGTAGAGTGGGACAGTCCCCTCCCTCGACTGACCAGCGATGCTGTGCTTGATGCACCCCAGGACATGGCTGGCCCTTCTGGCTGCCAGGGCACACTGTTGACTCATGTTCAACTTGCCATCAACCCAACCCCCCAGATCTCTCTCCGCGGGGCTGCTCTCCAGCCTCTCAGTCCCCAGTTTGTACATACAACCAGTATTACCCCATCCCACACAGAGAATCCTGCACTTGCTCTTGTTAAATTTCATACATTTGGCTATTCCCCGGCACTCTGGTCTACCCAGATCTCTCTAAGACCTCTCTACTCTCAAGGGAGTCCACAGATCCTCCTAGTTTAGTATTATCGGCAAGTTTACTTAATGTACATTTGATTCTTGCATCCAGATGATTTATAAAACAGTAAGAAGCACTAGCCCTAAAATGGAGCCCTGTGGAACCCCACTGGTAACTGCTGCCAGTCTGATGTAACTCCATTTACTATAACTCTTTGAGCCCGACCTGTCAGCCAATTGCTCAGCCAATGTATTATGGACTTGTCCAGCTATGTAATGCATGTCACATCAGAAAAAAATCCTAAAGGGAAAAAAAATTTATCCAACACACAATACTCAGAACTTTTTTCACAAATCTTTTTTTCCCCTAGGAAATTTACATTCCCTTATAGTAAGACTTGGTCATCATCAGGGACAATATATAGTTGTACCTGAATACAAAAGTAGTCAAAAGTCCAAAAGATATCCCTATTTATGTGCTAGGAGTGGACATTCAATGCAAATTGTTTAAAACATAAACAAAGATAATGTAAATACAGTATTAAACTAATTCCTATTGAGGAATAGTATTGTGAATTTTGCATTGCAATTTTTTTCTGGCTTGGGTTATTAAAGAATATTTTTCTTCTTGAATGTTAAAACAAGTATTTGTCTCACACATTACTTGTTGTTTGATTTTATGATTCTCACCTGTCAAAAGTGATCTTAATGGAATGTCCCGGTCTCGCTTCAATCACCCATTCACAATTAAGTGAGTCCTTATAATATCCTGGCCACCCTGGTGGTAAGATAACACCACTTGATGCTGTCAAATGTCCACCACATGGTGCTGAAAGAAAAAAGCATGTATACTTGTATCATACACGGTATTTCTACTACAGTATTATATATTCAAAGAACTTACAAAAATTGAATTAAAAAGCATAGGAAAAAAGTTTAATATACAACACAACTAAATTTTCTACATTATATTATGAGCAGTTTGTTTTCTTTAGAATCATAGGTCCTGCAATGTAACTTCTAGCTTATTACTCTATACATATCTTAATACACAGAGCATGGCACCTGATTCTGCCAGCCTTCCTTCTGTTGAAAATCACATTATCTCATTAAAAACAACGCATCATCATTTTTTAGATCTAGTGTGATTCCACATTTATGTGGAAATACCAGACAAATTGTTCCAAGTAATTTACAGTTCATTATTTCCAATGTACTGTGCCATCTAATACCTTTTTGAGTAATCATTCAGCTCAGTGGAACTGATTGTTGTAAATATTCTATTGAACGGCTGAAGTTTGAAGGGATCTCTGGAAATCATCTAGTCCATCCCCTGCACAACACAGCAGATTGCACAGGACCAGGTCCAGCCAGGATCATGCCCTCCCTCCAAAGGCAGACAGACACTCCACAGACTCTCTGGGCAATTTGTTCCAGTGTTCTATCACTCACAGCGAAAGCTTTTTCTTACGTTTACAAAGAATTTCTTGTATTTCAGTTTGTGTTTATTGCCTCTTGTCCTGTCACCGGACACGACTGAGAAGAATCTGGCTCCATCTTATTCACACCATCAGGTACACATTGACAAGATCCCTCCTGAGTCCTAAGCCTTTTCTTCTCCAGACCAGACAACCCTGGTTCTCTCAATCTTTTCTTGACAGATGCTCCAAGTCCTTAATCATCTTTGCGACCCTTCACTACAGTATGTCCATGTCTCTCTTGTACTGGGGATCGCAGGACTGCACTCCCGACGTAGCCTCACCAATGCTGAACAGAGGGGAAGGACCTCTCATCTCCTCTCAGCCCAATTCTCTGGCCTCTCTCTCAAGGTCTCCCTGAACAGCAGCACAAGCATATGGTGTATGGCCAGTCCTTCCAGTTTTACATCATCTGCAGACTTGCTCAGAGTGCACTTTTTCCCAGCACTCAGATCATTACTGAAGATTTTAAACAGTATTGGACCTGGTATCAGTCCCTGGGGTACACCACTACGGACTAGCCTCCAGTTGGACTTCATGCAACTGACCACAACCCTGTAAGCCCAACATTTCAGTCACTTTTCAGTCCACCTCACTGTTCACTTCTCTAGTCCATACTTCATCAGTTTGTCTGTGAGAATCTTGTATGATACAGTGTCAAACACCTTACTAAAACTGAGCTAAAAAATATCCATTACGCTCCCCTCATCCATCAGGCCAGTCATCTCATTGCAGAAGGCCATCAGGTTGGTCAGGCTTGATTTCCCCTTCCTAAATCCATGCTGACTGCTCCCGGTCACCATCTTGTTCTTCATTGTTTAGAAATGGTTTCCAGGAATATTGCTGCATCACCTTTCCCAGTGATTGAGGTGAGACCTGTAGTTCCTTGGATCCTCCTTCTTTCCTTTCTTGAAGATAGGAATTTGCTTTCTTCCAGTCCTCAGGAATCTCCCTGGGTTAAATGACCTCCCCAGGACGACTGAGAGTGGCCTTGTGATGTCATTGGCTGGCTTCCTCAGCATTTTTGGGTGCACCCCATCAGGCCCATTCCTGTATGTCAAATTTGTTTAAATGTTTTCTAACTTGATCCCCCTCCATAAAAGGGAAAAAAGCATTGCAACAGGGCTATGAAAGTAACAGGGCTAGATAGGGAGCATTTTTCAGAGCAGGATCAGAGGACTTTGGAGCAGGATTAAACAGCAGCAGAAATCACTGCACAAATTTTGGGAAACATGAGACCCTTAAAAAATTAAGCTGTCGTAGCACAGGGTTTTGGGATGCTGTATTTTACCAAAGGCTATGGAGCAGTTTAAAACAGGAACACTCTCAAGGTCAGGTAAATTTATCTTAGTATCATTTACATTACCCTCAAGTACCCAGTGGTGTCATTATCAGCAAATTCCATATTGCAGTGCAGGAAATCTTATCACTTTTCTCTGCTTCTCTAAGTAGTGACAAGTAAACCTATTATGCCATATGGAAATTAATAGTTACATGAATTTGTGAGTAGTAAATTAATATTCCTAGTTTTGAATCAATGTTTTTAACAACAACAAAAAAATTGAACTCAAAGACGTTACTTGATTTCATTCATGACTTGCACTTGTCTCTGGGAAGTTTTTCCAGATTTAAGAAAGCAGGGGAAAAAAAAAAAAGTGTCCCACAAAACATGGAACATACACACTGAATTGTCTCTGGGGAAAATGACTGGCCAGGAAAACAGCATTTACGTTGCACCTTTACAGTTAATGAAGAATTAAATTTATTCCATGGTGTTTTTTTAAATTAAATTTTGTCATATGAAAAACAAGAACAACCAGAAGACTGTTGATCCTCACCTGATTATAACACATCACTTACATCACACTTCAGGTGTTGCTTATAGAGACTGTTAAGTATACAAAGACACAGAGCAGAGCAAGAACAACAAAAACCATCACTTGCTCAGTAATCTCAGACAACTAGAAGCAAACTAAATTAGCTCTAAAGTAGTAAAGAAGCTTAGTCCATACTGTAATCCAAACCCAGAAACTCCTTCAGTTCTCAACTAGAAAGAGAA
>NW_009622578.1:0-13412 GCF_000690535.1 Cariama cristata
TTATAATATAGTATATTTAGAATTCTATAAAATATAGAGTCAGTGTTCTACTGCACAGTGAACTGGTTTAGATCCAAAGAAAATCTGTGTCCCTGAGAAGTCTGTCTGTCCAGCTATATAAATAGTTCAAACGAAAGGCGTGCCTTCCCTCGCTTACTCAGATGACTGTAAACTCCTTTTTCCCATCCTCCTTCTGACAGAGGCAAGTGGTGGGAGAGAAGGCAGTAAGGCTGAAGGAAAATTGTATTCACCTTGCACACCTCAAGTCTGTTTCTGTCACTCCCAAACGCTCCTTACCATGCACAGTCAGCTTGGTGCCGTTTCCACACTTTCCCTGGATTTTCTGCATCAGTGTCACATCACAGAAGTAGAAGTTACTGGCATTCTGGTCAACGTTGCTCAGTTTTAAGATGGAGAATCCCCTGAGGATATTCTTTATAATGTGCACCTGAGGCCTGCCCACGTCGGGGCTCGACTGGAGGCTCTCCTGGTTGTGGCAGACGTGGCCTTTCCTCCAGTACACGACTGGCTCCTCGTTCTCCTTGCTGGGGTACTCAAATACGCACAGCATCCACACCGTGGAGTTAAGGAGCACGCTGGTGTCTTCAGGGTATTGCACAACCGAAAGCTCCTGCCCGCTGCTGACTGTAAGGTGTAAACAAAGTACATTCAAGTAAACAGAGGTACGCTCTCTTAGGAAGGGTTGTCTTGGCCAGCTGAATACGTGGGCGTAGCTCATACCTGGATGTACAGAAAGCCACAGCTATAGGCACGTATAGCGAAAGGTGCACTCCAGCGAGGCAAACAACAGTTTTGCTACAGCCTTCCAAGAAACCAATGCTGCAGTCAGCGTTGGAAACAGAGTTAGAAAGACCGTCATTAACTCTGCCTAAAGATCACATATCAAATAAATTACATGTAGGGTATAAGAAGTGCAAGCCCAGGAGGTGACAAAGAAGCAGTTGCAAACAGAGCAGAGGACTAGATTAAATTTGTGTACGGTTCTTATTATTCTTAAACATTTGAGATGTTCATAACAAAGCTTTGCTCTGGGAAATTTCAGACAGTATTTTCAATTTGCAAAAAGTTCTAGAAAAATACACAAACTTTTACAAACTTAAAATGTTGTTCTGCAAGTGTCTGCACTTCATCTATTATATTTCCTATGTATACAATAGTTTCTGGCTCAAATTTTATGTCTCTGTAGAAGTTTATCAGATACATTATTTACACAATTAATAATGACTATAGTTAATGGGCATATTAAAGCTTACGTGAAAATGAAGGAGGATACTAGAACTCATTTTGGCAACAATTTACTGAAAAAGCTCTGATAACACCTTCATTCTGATCAACATGCAAAATGGAAATGCTCTTTTCACGATTGCTGTATACATGCATATAGTATTTTTAATGAAGGAGTTTTACCGGGAAATACATATTGTCAACAGCACAGATACAGTATGTAATAGTTATGTCATTATTAAACTACTGAAACAATATGAAAAATCTATTTCCATGCTGTGAATTGGAAGGAAATTTGGGGAAAAATGGCAGTTACAATTGTTTTAGAGGTCAATATGACCAAAAAAGCCAGGATTACATTAAAATGGGATTAGACTAAAGGAAACTAAAGATCATTATTACCTTCATTAAAAGTAAAATTAATGCTCCTTTAATTTTATCCTATTATTTCAATACATAATTTTTTAAATATTTGCTTGCCCTTTATTATGGGCAGGAATACTGGAAAACAAGGAACCACAGTTACAGCTAAATAAAGGAAAAACTAAAAATTAGATAAACACAACAGTAATGAATACTTTAGGAAAAAAAAAATCTATGTTTGTATTAAACTAAATATAAAGATTATTCACGTTTGCTCATTCACTGCTTGGCATATTTTCTAAGCAATCTCAAAACAATCTTCAATTCCCATAATTTTTCAGCTTTAGTAGTTCCTGACATCACATTCCAGAGTCTCTGGGTATTTTTTTGATTTTTCAAGTAAAACCTTATGTGGATACTATGTGCACGTACATAAACTAATTGTTTACAGTTAATGCAGAAGGATGATGAATCCATAGATGCTAGGTATTTTGAGAGAAAATTCTTGCATATATACAGGCAACAATGAGCTAAATGAAGGGAGTATGCCTAAAGTAAATCTATTACTGTGCTTTAAACAGCTAAAAGGAAAAAAAAAAAAAAGGCAAAAAAAGCACCATGAACAAGACAATACACCTCAAGAAACAAATGGTTTTTATGATATTAATTGCAAAGGATCCAGAAGGCTAAACTGCTAATGCATTTAGACATTCCCTCTTCCAGAGGCAATTGCTAGCCTGTCTAAAAGTTTGCAGGCTGCAACATCTGCATTTCCTCCCTCACTACAGGCATGATCACATACCAGTTTGGGTTACAAAGGACCTTAAAGCCCATCCAGTTCCAACCCCCTGCCCTGGGCAGGGACACCTTCCACCAGACCGGGTTGCTCAAAGCCCCATCCAACCTGGCCTTGAACACTTCCAGGGATGGGGCATCCACAGCTTCTCTGGGCAACCTCTACCACTGCCTCACCACCCTCACCGTGAAGAATTTCTTCCTGATATCTCATCTAAATCTTCCCTCTTCCAGTTTAAACCCATTGCCCCTTGTTCTGTCACTCCATGCCCTTGTAAAAAGTCCCTCCCCAGCTTTCTTGTAGGCCTCTTTCAGGTACTGGACAAATGGCATGAGTCAAATCCTGGATGTCACTGAAGTGCACTTTACTTAGGCAATTCTCAACTGGTGAATAGTTTAAAGAGGCTTTTCCAGGTAGCACAGTGATGAACTCCTACAATTTCCTCTGAATAACAGAACAATCCCCTACTTGACACTCATTTCAGGTCACATCTCACTCTTTCTGGCACCTTATGTTTTATACTTTTATACTTTTACACTTTTTTCTTATTTTTGGTTCCCTCCATGAAAGGAGTTTTACAAAGTAAAACTGAGCAACTGACACTTTCATCCTTGATTAGAAATTAGTACTGTGTTCCTTGATCAGTTAGAGTTTGGAGAATTCTGGGGTAAAACCAAACCAAAACACCCCCCCCCCAAAAAAAAAAAAAAAAAAAAAACAAACCAAACCAAAACCACCCAAACAAACAAACCCAAACCCTACTTACCTGCAAAGTAAGCAAAGTAAGATATGGTAATTAATTTATCAAGCTGCATTGTTTTCTTCAGATTGCTAATGCAGAGGTTTTAAAACCTTGTCCAAGACTACTGATACCACAGCTTCCAGCAAGTAGTTGAAAACTAAATTAAAACTCTCCTAAAAGCATGTTTTTAACCTTGTTTCTAAGGGGAGGTGCTTGTAGTTTCATTCACTGTAACTACTTCCTTTCTACCACCACACATCCTGGACATTGCCACATATTAGCTTCTAATGGCGTAGTTTTGAACTGAACTCCACTGGGACTATTTTTTCCATGCTAAGCATTTTCTTTAGGTGTCAAGGAGGAGGGTCAGTTTCATATGACAAATTTATTCAAAGCTACCCATCTGGAAAAAAAAAACCACCCCAAAACCTAAAAAATCTCAAGATTGGGAGCAGTGGTTATGATGTAATACAGGAAAGTCTGCAAGAGACACCCAGCTCTGATACTTTTGCTCACAGTCCCGTTTGCACCTTAAACACCACATGAATGAAGATGACTTTGCTTTACCTAGTATTGGTCCAATTGGACAAATGAAACACACCAGAAGAACGTTTCAGAAGAAACATTATTTCTCTTTGCTGAAATGATACTGAATGTCTACCAATTATCCTGCAGTCCAGGATGCATGAACATTAGCTACCAAAAACTATAAGATGCCAAAGACAGCGATGTAGTTACCCACGTAATACACACCTTCTGAATTTTCAGGAGCCCATGAGATTGGCTAACATCCTTGTTGCCCCTTCTATGGACTATTACATTTCATCCAGCAAAGTTACCCCTGGACTTAACTAAAACTTGCCATCCAGCTATGCTGCCTACAGATTTGAATGTCTGGGTTCAACCAAGAAATAGCTTCTGGTTTTGATCTGAAGGCTTTGAGAGACAGAGAATCTACCAAATGAATGGTTGGCTGCTGCAATGACTGTTCACTGTCACTGTGAACGGCTGTGTCTAAGAGACCTGCTGATCCCCATGATCCATTCCCGTGGGTGGGATGGAATACCGCATGGGTCGGTCCGGGGTTACCTGAGCCCCCTGCAGCTCCCCGGGGGTGCGACCCCTCCTCTGCCTTCCCTGCGAGGGGCCCAGCGCCACCCGAGAGAGCCCGCAGGGAACAAGCACCCACCCGTGGGCCTTTCTGCTTAACAATCCCGTTTCTGCCCCAGCAACAACTACAGACGTTAACTGCCATCAACTCTGAAAGCAGGCGCTGCCTGGAGCCCGTAGTCAGCTCCAGACAGGGCAGTTACTAAGAAAACTTAACTGAAGAAAATAAAATAAAATCTACTGAAAGCAGAAATAGTTCTGTTTCAGCCAAACCAAGACACTTTCTGATCTCTGTCTTCAGTTTCTCGCCACTGAAACAGCTTTGAAACTTCTCTAGAACTCTTTGGAAAAAAAAAAAAAAAAAAAAAAGGAAGTACTAAAGATGATACCTGTACATTATATAAGATAATATCTTCATATTCTTTTTCAAAAAACCCCAAAATGCATGCAAGTCTCCTGCTGTAAAACATCTCCGTCCTGGAATAAAGTGTCTGATCCTGTTTCTTGTGACTGGTATGTGTTAAAGCTGGACTCCTTAAAACCACTTTATTCAGAGTTAAAATCTTATTTACAGATAGAAGGATATTGCTCCACACAGTACTACTGGGAGGCCACTGTCAGCTGATTTTCTACTTGAAATGTTATGTATCTTTTCAGAGTCACTGCTTTCTAAAGGGGTACAGGTATATTGCATGTTCCTTAAATATCATTAAAGCTATAACCAAACCCTCCAGCTTTCCAGTAGATGCTATTTAATGATATCTCTTCAGTGATAACTTTTAGAGATGTTTGTTAAACTGATCTTAAATCACTGATCGTATACCGTAGTAATTTTAATTAAAATGAAGATTTTCACTTATGTCTTAGAGAATTCAATTTTCTTAATTCACATTTATTCAAAAGTACATCAGAAAAAAAAAATTGTGTTTCCTCATTTTGTTATCAGCAGGTAAACAGATGTATTCAATTATTTTTACCAACATCTGAATATAAGAATATCTAATTGGATGTGATTCTTATTCATCATATCTGATACTAATCATGTTGAAGAGAGAAACAAAAAAAGCGCAAACCTCTTCAAATTTCCTGTTTCTAGATAGTAACTCCTCAGATAACACTCTATTTTTATCTATAACATTTTGAACAACAGTGATAAAAGCTCTTTAAGATACTGACTTGAATAAGAAATAACTGATTCAGAGAAAAGTGATCAAAAGACAAGCATAAGTGATTTAATGCAGCTGGTCTGGGATTCAGACATGAATTTAAGCAACTGTTCAGTATCAGAACAATCAGACTGGTTTGCTTTATTTTGTTTTCCTGAAAATTAACTTAATTAAAAAGAGAGCAATAGAATTATTCTATACTCAGTGTTTATCTTGGTATCTTGATCCAATGAGTTTAGCTCAGCTAAAGTTTAACCTGGTTTTAATAATATGAATTACAGTAATGCTGAACTATATTACTAAGAAGAATTTCAGGCTGTAAATAAGCATTGGTTTATTGTCTGAGTATTCAGCGAACAGAAAGACTTGCCTACAATTGTAACTAAGCCATTAAAAATTGCTATTTTAATTGCCTTGAAATCTATGTGTTAATGTTATACAAGTCAAAACCTATATATTGTCTTTCTAAAATACTAGAGAAAATTGCTAATGAGCTGAAATCCTGCCAGAGCTTGGAGTTTCAGCTAACCAAAAGATTTATGTTCATACTTAATGGTAAACATGTGCTTAAGTCTTTTTCTAATCATTAAAAATGTTTGAGCAGAAACTATGTCACATAGTTATGCATGTAACATAAACACTTTCATGAAGAGAAATCAGATTACTTTTGTACTTAGCTATATGAGTGAAACTTGTGACCAAGAAAACATGATGAAATATTTGAAATAACGAAGAGCTTAAATAAGATGAAATCTGAAAAGACTCTGTTATGGTATAGAACAGGAACTATTAAAATGCCTTTCCATAAAATGTGCTTTTACTCTCTAGCACTGGTGAGGTATTAATCTTTAAATATTTTATATTCTTCCTGTGTGTGAAGTGGCTGAGAGAGAAGAATTTTAAGGTTTGAAACGTAAGACAAGTTAAGAGCTGGACAATGACCTTCTAACTCTTAAGAAGAAATGCATAACTTTGAGATACCTAAGGATTAGGGGATTGATGTGTAGATCTATTTCAGGACCGTCTCCTGCTGATGAAAATAAGAATCAGCTCTATGGGAATATTAGAGAGATACCAACATGTACATACACCCACATTTGGATTTTCTGTCAGTCTTGTGTGGTTTCTCATTATCAGCTTCAACTATAATTTCAGAGAATTTAGAAACTTGAGTCTGATTACCTGAATAGTATCTTTTTAATTTTCTGCTGAAATAAGGATTAGATATAGGACTACAACAGTGATGATACTTGTTAAAAAGACCTTGATTCCAGCTGATTACTGTCCTTCTGCAGGACTGGAAAAACAGATGGATGGATTTAATGAATAGGCTGTAGGTCCTCCATTAGCAGCATTATTTTCTAGTATGCTAAGACTTATGTGAGTGGTGAGAATTAAGTGCAACTGAATGGCTGCCTCACTGCTCTGTGGTTGCAACCTGGAGGAGTGGTATGGTTAAGTAACGTCTAAATAAAAAACAAATACACAATCTGTTTTGAAAAGGTATAATGGTATCACCAAGAGATGAGAAAATAAATTTTGTGCCAATTTCTAACTGAAGTAATGAAAAAGGATAACAAGACACGGCGGAAGAACCAAACAATCTCAGACAGTAACATCATTTTACCAGTCCTTATTTGGAGGTATTTGTCCATGAGAAGCAATTAAGCGTTTTATGAGATCTGTAAAACTGGAGGTGAATGTGGCTGTGTGAAATAAAACAGTGCCTTATAGTTTGACAGCTACCCCAAAACAGCTACTTTACAGTATGGAAGAGCTTAAAGTAGGCATCTCCTTAGCATATCTTAAACAAGTAGCATAACTTGCATTCAGATATTGTTTAGGTTTATTCATCATAAATTTAGAGTCCAACAAAGCAGGCAAACACTATAGAAGCTTCCTAATGGTGAAGAACAGCAGACCTTTGGAATAGTTTCTTTGGGAAGGCTGGAGACCTTTGAGAAAGATGAGACAAGCATGTCTAAAGAATGACTCAGATGTAATGGGTTGTGCACTGGCCAGTGATGGAGGACATGATTTGTTGCTGACTGGTGCATATGGCCGCAGGATTTCTTTGTGTTTCTGATCAGATGTACAAGGTGTGATAGGGTTACCACAAAAGCATAGGCTGAGAGAACCTACCTGACCTCTGAAGCTGCTTTATTTCCAGTTCCTGAAAACTTCAGAGAAAATCTGTAGGTTCCCCAGTTAATGCAAAATGTGTAAACAACTGCTGAGCATCTCCACAATGATGCATCATTTAGCCTAGTTAGAGTTTAGGCTCTAACTAGCAGAAAGTTAAAGGCACTGCAGGATCCTTTGTAATGATAACCAGAACAAAATAGGAGCAAAAATCAAATTCAGAAGGGAAAAGTAAATACTTTAGTGGTACCCTAAATTCACAACTAGGAGAGAAACTGGATGAAATCACAGGTTAAATATGGCAAGATTATGTAGTCCCACTTGATGAAATTTTCAGGCTTAGTTTAATTATTTAGTAGTTCCTAATTCTTATGGCCAAGAGACCAAATTCCGTCAATACCTGAATATTTATTATGTGTATATATTTCTTTACTAGCCACTACGAATTCAAAGCACCATTAAGCATTTGAAATCTGGAGACCAAATTTATGCAGTGTTCTTTTCAATAAGCAGGTATGGACAGCGATGCCAACAGTGCATGTCAGCAGTAGATCTGCAGCTTGCAAATTGGAGTTAGAACAAATTGTTTATGAAGTCAGCTGATTTTAAACCCCGGGATTGTTGTGTGTTATTAAGAAATAAAAATCTAATTACTGTTTAATCAAGACCATTGGAGGAAAGTAGCTTTATTGGATTTAAAAAATAAATGTTATGCAATTAAGAAAACTGCATGTGAATGAACATTACTGGGTAGCATCTCGGCTTCTGGTTTAATCAGAATACTTGGAGATAAGGAATTTGAGACTTACCACACAGAGGAATCTGGAACCTGCTAGCAGTTCATTGCTCTCTGTGGACACGTCTACAGGCAGAGCAGGTTTTTCCTCTGTGATGAAGCGTGCTTCCACATTCTGGAGGCTTCTTCCATATTCTCTGAAGCTTGAGCTTCTACACATCATGCAACTAACACTACATGGAGTAAATGGGCTGCACTGATCACGTAACAGACTTGAATAGGAAACCGCAGTCACCCAGGAATTCTAGAATTGATCATGGGCTGGCCAGAAGGCAAAGATTTTGGAATATCACCAGAGGAGGAGGTGGTGTGTGCTGAAGAGGCCCCACTGTATAATCAACTGCCAGAAAATGAGAGGTAAAATGCCCCGTTCACTGATGGGTTCTGTCGCGTTGTAGGATACCATCGGAGGTGGAAGGCAGCTGTTTGGAGTCCTATATGATAAATCACAGAAACTGCTGAAAGAGAAAGTGAATCAAGTCAGTTTGCAGAGGTAAAAGCCATCCAACTGGCCTGAGACATTGCTGAATGAGAAAAATGGCCAATACTTTATCTCTATACTGACTCATGGATGGTGGCAAATGCTCTGTGGGGGTGGTTGCAGCGATGGAAGCAGAGTAACTGGCAAAGCGGAGTAAACCCACGTGGCTTGCCGCATTGTGGCAAGATGTTGCTGCTTGGGTAGAGAACCTAGTTGTGAAAGTATGTCATGTAGATGCTCATGTACCTAAGGAGTGGGCCACTGAACAACATCAAAACAATCAACAGGCAGACAAGATTAGAGTGGCTCAGATACATCTGGATTGGCAACATAAGGGTGAGTTATTTATGGCTCGGTGGGCCCATGATACTTCAGGTCATCAGGGAAGAGATACAACATATAGATGGGCTCATGATCGAGTGGTGGACCTGACCATGGACGCTATCACACAGGCTACCCATGAACGTGAAACATGTGCTGCAATCAAGCAAGCCAGGCGGATAAAGCCTCTGTGGTATGGCGGACAATGGCTGAAATGTAAATATGGGGAAACCTGGCAGATTGACTATACTGCACTCCCACAAACCCGCCAAGGTAAGCGCCATGTGCTTACCATGGTAGAAGCAACCACCGGATGGCTGGAAACATATCCTGTGCCTCATGCCACCACCCAGAACATTATCCTGGGCCTTGAAAAGCAAGTCTTACGGCAACGTGGCACTCTGGAAAGAACTGAATCAGACACTGGAACTAATTTCCAAAACAACCTCATAAACACCTGGGCTAAAGAGCATGGCTTTGGGTGGGTATATCATATTCCCTATCATGCACCAGCCTCCAGGAAAATTGAGCGATACAATGGATTGTTGAAGACTACATTAAGAGCACTGGGTGATGGGACCTTCAAACATTGGGATACACATTTAGCAAAGGCCACCTGGTCAGTCAACACTAGAGGATCTTTTAACCGAGCTGGTCCTGCTAGTCAGAACTTTTATGTACTGTGGAAGAGGATAAAGTCCCTGTGAAAAATACTCTAGGGAAAATGGTCTGGGTTACTCCTGCCTCAGGCAAGGGCAGCCCCACGAATGGCAACTCCATGAATGAGGCTCAGGGACCTGGGTGCACTTGGTGGGTGATGTGGAAGGATGGAGAAGTCCGATGCGTGCTTCAAAGGGATTTGATTTTACATGAGAATAGCCAATACATTAAATTGTATGATGTTGATTGCTATATAATCCTGCCACTGTATGTCATCATTATTAGAATTGTTACTTGCTATATCAATGGTATTACACTAAGAATCACTTAGATTAATGAAAAATGAACTTTGATAAAATCAAGTGAAGCACAGTAGTGATGAAACCAGAACTGACTTCAGCATGCAACAATCCAACACTACGCACCATCCTCCTGCTGTGCCCAATCCTGTTCTGTCGATTGAGCAGACTTTGCACCATGCCTCCTGCCCAGACAGATTGTTATGATAGATGGAGCCCAAAGTTGTGGACTGGATGAACTCAACAGACATTTGATAGAGATGGGCCATAGACTGTGGGAATGATATCTATGTGTATATATTTAAAGATGAGAAAAGTGGTGGTGGTTAGTTGGAAATGTATTGAAAGGTGTTGGATCTGAGCATGATGTCAATGGTATAGAATAAGGGATGGATATTGTCCTGATTTCAGCTGGGATAGAGTTAGTTTTCTTCCAGGTAGCTAGTACAGTGCTGTGTTTTGGATTTCGTACGAGAACAAAGTTGATAGCACACTGATGTTTTAGTTGTTGCTAAGTAGGGCTTATGCTAAGTCAAGGACTTTTCCGTTTCTGATGCTCTGTCAATGAGGAGGTGCACAAGAAGCTGGGAGGGACCTCCACCAGGACAGCTGTCCCAAACTACCAAAGAGATATTCCATACCACAGAATGTCATGCTCAGTATATAAACCAGGGGAAGTTGGCCAGGAGGGGCCAATCACTGCTCAAGCATCAGTCAGCAGGTGATAAGCAATTGCGTTGTGCATCACTTGTCTTTTCTTGGGTTTTATTCTTTTGTTACATTCCTTTTCATTACTATTATTATTATTATTATTCTCTTTTATTAGTAGTAGTATATTTTAGTTTACTATATTTATTAAACTGTTCTTAGCTCAATCAACAAGTTTTACTTTTTTTTCTGATTTTCCTCCCCATCCCATTGGGAGGGGGCAGGAGTGAGCGAGCGGCTGTGTGGTATTTGGTTGCTGGCTGGGGTTAAACCACAACAAGTACGGATCAAGCTATTATGGAGTCAAAACAGTTTTCCTTTGTCTTTCTTTCTCCATCCTCATTCCCTTCGCTTTCTTCTGCATAGACAACGGAGACCACAATGAAGGTGGTCCTCTGACCTGGAAATATTATTTACCTTGTTAAACTGCAGACATTTTACTGCAGTGGTTTTAACTGTCTACTGCTGTACCATAGAAAGGAAGCAGTTTATCAAATAGGAAGAAACCAAACTGTTTTGGTCTTTATAGATCAATATGAAACCTTTAAAATCCACCCAGAGATCTGAAGGCAGCTAGTGCAAAGCACAAAATTATCACGTGATACATTCCCATTGAGAAATCAATTCCATAAAGAAGCCACAGATTTTTATATTGGCTTTGGTTTCTAAGCTGGCTTGAGGTGTAACTACATTTAGCGTGCCCTGGGGTAAGATAATCTCAAAACTGTAAACAAAAGGGTTCCAGTAAGCCAATGAGAGTATCTTATTAGACAGGAGTCATCATACTCAGATGGTAGGACATTATCACATGGAAAACAAAACAGAAAAACAAGAAAAAGAAAAATTTCTTGCACATCTTGTTTATACAATGATGGTATAACTGTGATGTAAACTGATGTTACAGTGCCTGGAAATCTCACTGCTTGACTGCAAAAAAATGGCAACCACGCACTCCCAGAGAAATCTTCACCTTGCCTTATGTTTTGAATTATCTACCATATCAATTATAATATGAATTTATTTGGCCTGAGCTCCAGCTGCCCAGCTGTTACCTTTTCATTTCTTAAGAGTAAGATTGCTGTTGTAAGAGTCTCTCAGTCTCCTGAATGCTACCACCACAGTGAAAACTCTGGAGTAGAAGCTCCTATACTTCACAGTCCTGCTGGCCAGAGAAAAGTCTAAGCCAGGTATAAGACAATCCTTACATGAGATATAAAAGAATTTTTTTATCAGAACTTTGAAACCTCCAACAGAAAAGATGGAAACTTTTCAAGACTACCTCTGTTCACTGCCAAGTCAACAGGTCTTTGTGCTTTCTCATATTAAAAGTAAGCAAAACACTTATCAAGCCTAACGTAACTGTTCTTCATCTGTTGGCAGGAAGAGTGAAAAAACAATGTGGTCTTTCTACACTGTACATCAGTTTCAACTTGAGATATATTCACTGTCTTTGGAGCAATTCCTTTGACAGAATCTGATGATTTCCCTCTTTTAAAAAAGTATTAATTTCATTACCTAGCAATGAATAAAAATCTTACTTACTTGTTTGGGGTTTTTTTTGCACTTAACTTCACAAACAACTTGAGGGGCAGGATATAAGCCTGAAAAATGACTCTGTTCCTTGAAGTACAGGTAGTTTCTCTAACACTTATGTCAGCGTTTATGAGCTAGTATTGAACAAGACAATTGCTCTGACTTAGAAAGCACTGTGTTCGTGCCCTTCAAATCCCACTCACATTATCACAATATTTAGACATTTTACCGCTTGGATATCAAGCCATGGACTTTTATCTCTACAGAAAATAGATTTCATACGTGGAAATAGAAAACTCAAAGAAGAGAGGTAGAGGAAGGGAATGTTAAAAGGAAGATGAGAAAGAGGAAGATAGCATCCTAAATATAAATATAAAAACACTAACTTATTTACATAGCTTTAGATCAGTTGTCCCCAACCTACAGCTCCCAGACAGAATGTCTGCTGTAAAAGTCTTTGCTGTTCTTCACAGCTGCACAAATGAAATTACCTGATGAGGATTGGTTTACCATATGAGATTGAAGGCTCTAATTCCTAACAATAGTTTTGCAATCAATAATGAAATATTAATGTGAAGTTAATATTATTTTGATCCTGTATTGTGATTTATCTGTAAACATGTAATCTAGATTGTCAGAAATGGTCTTCTGTTTGATGGACATCCCAAAATGTAATTCTAACATTTGAATAAATATTCACATTTCTTTTTTTGCCTGAGGATCTTTGTAATTGATGGAAGTTTTTTCTCCTTTCAGGGCTGTTGATCTGATGAAGAAAATATACTTTGTTTGTTATAAGGAAATGAAGAAGAAAAATGGCTGGCTTTTGAGAAGCTGGAGCTCCAGATTCTACTATTAAAAAAACGTGAAATGAATTTTTAAAAAATTACTTTACTGAGTGCCCTCGGGGCACTGTATTTCCCTCAGTGTGAAACTTCAGATGCTGTCCAAACAGCTGGAATGTGGAACTCATGGCAGTAATTTTGTGCTAATTCCCTCGAGACTGATCCATAAATTAGACAAACAAACAAACAAACAAACACACAAAAA
>NW_009622579.1:0-21667 GCF_000690535.1 Cariama cristata
AATTAATATTTAATTTTAATTAATATTCAGTAAATAAAGAGGCAAACTTTGCACTTCAGTGTCGTAGTAGTGCTAGCGTATTCATGATCTGGAAGTGGTTATAACTTAATCTCCGTTTTAAGGCAATAATTTGTATATTACAAAATTTTTTCTTTTCAAGTCCAAACAGGCGTTTGGGCGCCAAATTTTCATTCAGCCTTAATGAGAACCTAGGTCTTTTAGGTGTGGAGACTTCCAGCAGTGCCTTGGGAGGGGGACAAAAGATGCTATAGCTAGAGGTTTAGGAAGCACCAACATGCCTCTGACTAATGGAAGCTTACTCAAGTCCTTCTTTTCACATAACATACCCCACACCCAGGACTGCACGCTCTTTATGCTGCAGTTTGCGATCAGGAGCATGTTGCAGCTGCACCAAAGGACATTAGGCAATGAATACTGCTAGGTAGCACTGGTTTTGATGTAACTCTCCATGGTGAATCTTAAAGAGTCCCATTACTTCAACTGATGCAAAAGAAATAGCATTAACCCAAACAACAAGAATCACTCTCTTCACATGGAAAATAAAAATAAATAAATAAGGACTAGAAACTACTAATTCTGAGTATCCTGGTTCCCCAAGGGAGCAGGTACTTGTTTTCCTGATACCCCAGGGAAGTGTGGTCATTTCAGTAATTCAAAACAGATCTAATGCCTTTTACTCATTATATTTTTCAACCTGGTTTGGTGCATGAGGTTTGTTTTTTTTTTAACATGAGATGTTGGTCTGAAATAAACAATTATTTTTTTTTTCTACCAGGAGAATATCTTGATGATTTCCAAGAATGCCAGTTGTGTGAAGCATCCTGTCAGAAGTGCATTGGACCTGAGCCAGACAACTGCATCAGCTGCCCACTCACAAGGTAATTTTCTCCCAGCACAGTGCAGCACAACGACAGCACATCGTCGTCTGGAGAAGTGGCTGTATGGTCTTTAGCACTAGCTCCCAAGGCTGACTGAAGAAGCAGCCAATGGTTAGGGCAAACAAAACCAGGGCAAGCAAGAAAACAAGTGTTACGTGAACAAGCCAGTTGGCTACATAGGCAGTTGATTCCCACAGATACAGAAAATTTTCTTTTAATATGTAAATAATCTTTCTTTCATGTCATCCTTTCAAAATTATAGTTACTAGAATCACAACAGTGACAAATTTAATAAGTCTAGGGCATCTGTAGCTGTACACAGCTATGGAGTTTGGCAGAAGGGGTGAATAGGAACACTGAGGCTAGCTCATTCATGAGATATTCATAGCACCTAAACATTGTCCCGTAACTGAGGTGTTTAACGTTAGGCTGATTTTTCTAATCTGCCATGAGGAGTGACTTTTCCACAGGACATTGCAGATCAGAGGCTTATGTTTAGGTCATCTCACACATAATCCAGGAGTTTACTGGTTTTAAACTCATGTCATACCAATAGCTTTATTCTTGCACTGATGGCTCTGGTTCTGTTGCACCAGATTGCATTGTAGCCAGCTGATATTTACACTGGTATGAAATCAGAAACAGATCCTGTAAGGTATAGAAAAAAAAACCCGCAAGCAATCCTGCAGTTTACCCTGCAAATGTCTATGATATGACTATGCCAATAAAAGACACACCAGGACCAATGGAGTCCAAACAAATTCATAACTGAGGAAATGGTATTAAATTAAGGTGTGTTACATCAGAAATGGCATTAGCACAGGAAGTCTGCGCAGAATTTTGGACTGCGGATTGCATTTCTCGGTTTCACAATTGCATTTAAATTAGATCGTCTATGTTTCCTTGCAACCTATTTTGTGAGCTTTACACAGAGATATTTGCAAGATCAAGAAGGTACAGAACACCACCATTAGGCAAAACCCCCTAAGTGTTTGCAGTAATGAGGTCTCTGTGACCTTTTGGGAAGGTGTTGCTGTCTGCCCCACAACAAACCCTCTAATAGTTTTCAATGTTGGTATCTAAGGTTTCCAAAAGCTTTCTGCACATTATGAAAGCTACTAGAAAAAAGTTGTATTAAGACAGTCAGTAGAAAAAGAAATACTAATAAAGAAAGATCTCACCTAGAGGATAAAGAGTAAATCCTTCCAATAGACATTATTCGTTATGTACTTGAAATAGACCTGTTTAATTGAAACAGAATCCTAAATCCTGTAGCTCTTGAGAGTTTCAGATGGTGTCTATTGAAGACAGTAATGAGTGGCCATTAGATAATACAGACTAAAATTCAGCAATGCTGCTTTCCTATGGGGGAACATCTTTCCTCTTTGAAAGGGATGAAAAGACTTGGGAGTGGGGGAGATTAGTGAAAATAATGTGAAAATGAAAATACTGAACAATCCCTGTTCTTTGTGAAAATTCAGCAATAGATGTCACCTTATTTCATAGCAAAATCACTGAGAGGTCATCTTCTTGTTTGACAATTCAAAATGCTGTTAAGTCTTTTTAAAAAATTATGGAATTGCAGGTTTTTGTCCAGCCAAATTGATTTTCACAAAATTCCTTGTCCATCTGTTTACTGTTCGAGCTACAACGGTTAGTGACAAGATCTGACCTGCTGGTGTCTTCCACTAGAGGCAACATAACAAAAAGCAAGAAAAATGTCTGAGGTGTTTGTAAGGATGTGTAAGGATGGCTATCATTACAGCCAGCACGTGTAGTAGAACACAGTAGTATTTGGATGTCATACAAGCATAGCTCAGCTACCTACAGTAATTCTGTCACATTGTCCCATTCTGCACAAAAACCAACCAGAGGTGGCTGCAGTCCTCATGAAGAGCTGAATAAAGGTCTTAAACTTGCAGGTATAGCTATCTGAGCTACAGTCTGCATGGGACTATCTTACCGTCAGACTCCAGAGCAGAGATTGGTGAAAGCTTCTGCCTGATGCCCTCCAGCAGCCTGCCTTCAGCCTTACAAGTCTTTTTAATCAATTCCTAAGTTTTCTTTGTTACATACTCTTCAGGAAGGGTGTTTGCATGATAGCCTATTCTTCCGTCTTCACACTTCGTAAGCCTAGACTTCTCTAATCATGGTAAATTTTGAATGGTTTCAAAGACTATTTGACAAAATTGGTTTTAAACTTTGCAGATACTATTCTTCTCTTCTTTCAGTATAAATCTGACAATGACCATAGCAACTCATATTTATGAAGGCATATCGCAGACATTCTCTAACGTCATTGGCTGGCTCCAAGGAAGCATGCACTAACCTAATATTATCGAAAGTCTACTGTTCCCTAGGTGTACAGACAAGCTGATAGTCCCAAAATCTGTACTAAGATCCTGAGTGGTGCTCAACTTCTCTAGAAATTGAGTCCCAAGTCCTCAGATACCAAACTGGTGAAAGCAGTGAAGTATGGAAGATTACAGTCTCCCCTTTCTTATTTTCTAAATGTTGAAAACACTGTCCAATTCTAGCCAACTTGTTTTATATTTTTTTAATATTCATATCTGTTTTGACGCTTTTCTACTTTTCTCCCAAACAGATTAAAACCAGTAGACACTATGTAGTGGTGAAAAATGGACCAGAAATTTTCATCACATAAAGGGATTCTGTAGCAAATATTTCGTTACCCAGCAAAAGGAGAACTCTGGCAGCAAAACTCCTAAGTGTTTGCAGATATGCAAGTCTAAAAATACAGCTCCTAAAGGCCAAGATTCAGATAGATGTTTGACTTTATGTACAAAGTCACATTACTGAAGCCATAGTACTGTTCACAGGAAGCCTTTGAAGCAAAACTAATAGGAAACTTCAACAACAGATGGATCATTCCTTCACAGAAAAAGACCGAGTCTTACTTTCCTTCTACCAGGCATAAGTGACCACTGCAGGGATTGTGATAGAAGGACATTTAGGTACAGGACCAAAAGTTGATTTTTCTTATGAAAATCTCAGAAAAAAAATAATCTCTGAAGTCTAAGATCCAGGTTCAAGACATGGTTGACTTTCCACTTAGTAAATACTATGAATAAGATCAGAAAAATTGAGTGAAGTGCAAAGACTCTTGTAAATAGAGTGAATGAAGAATATCTCGGGTTTCTTGTTAGTTTCCTTTAAATTTAAAGAACAAATAGTTGCTAAATTTGTAATTACGCCTCTCTCTGCCTCAAAAGAGTCTTTGATGATGGTCACTGTGTTATGCAATGCCCCAGAGGAAAGTTTGAATTCAAAGGACAATGTCATTTATGCCATCATACCTGCCTGGACTGCAGTGGAAGTGAACCTAACAAATGCACCGCTTGTGGAATGGGTAAGAAAGATTTCCTCTTGCAGCTTTTCCCTTTCCTTGGCCTCCAAGTTCCCCTTTCTCTCTGCTCTCAGGGCCTGTTGTTAGAGCCAATAAAATAAGTAGTGCTCTTGCTACTGATCTGCACCATAATCTTGTTTTAAACCTGAAGGGAGCTGGAACTCAATTTATTTTTAAAAAAGTACAAGAAAACACAACTCCGCATCGTCCTTGCATCTTTATGCATTTCCCTTGGTATATTTTGAATAGGAGCTACATTAACAAAAAGAGTAGCACAGGAAAAAAAGGACAGAAAACCTACATAGCCTGCCTCTGGAAAAGAAAGCTCCATATATGCCTCCCCCAGCCTCTACACAGTATGTGCTACACTGAAGTGGAGCAAGATTGCACAGGCAGGCAGGGAGTCAGGGTGCTTTCCGAAACATCTGTCTGGGGAAGGCTAGGAAACAAGCACGGTGGGTTCCTCTGCAGACTGCTAGGTTGTTACAACTGGACAAATGGGACCTGCAGAGAGAAGCTTACCACTAACACACATAGAAACTTGGCTTTTTGGCACATTTTTATAGAGCTTAGGTTGAGAGAAAGGGTAATATACTTAAATTTGCAGTTGTTCCAAAACCCGACTCTCCTCCTTTTGAAAGTCCATTTTAAAAATTATTCCCTCTTGCCTCTGTAACCCCTAATGGCGAAGAACTTGAGGCTATTACATACAAGTATGTGTGACTAGCCTGAATTGCTCTTGGAAATGCGTATTTAACTTTCAATTCACTTAAGAAAGAGGAATTTTTGGTGAGCTTTTTCTGAGGACTCACAATGGATTCACAGCCTTTTTCCTTTCAGCTGCTACTTCTATTTCAGTCCTAGTCATTAATGGCCCAGGCTTTATTTAGTAATAAGTGTCTAGATTACAAGAAAACACTAGTATGGCTGGCATTAATTTATCATACTGATGATGACATTAACTGCCTCATTTTGGGACATGTGACTGAGTAGACAAAGTCTTCAAATGGTACTTCAGGTCCAATGTGAGGGACAAGTTTGCATAATTATTCCCCAAGTCTCTCCCTATGGTGGACAGCAATATAAATTTCTGTATTTCTGTGTATCAAGAAATTAAGACACTGATGAGAATCACACCCCAAGGAGGTTGGAAGATGGCATTCTAAAGATTTGTACATCAAAAGCAATAGAAACAGAGCCTGCATACTTCTGCTATGGTGCAGCAATCATTCCGTACTGTAGCTGCTTTCTCTGCAGTGTAAAAAATAAATTATGGTAAGAAAATTCTTGCTCTACAGTTAAATCAATCAAATACACTCAGCAAAATAATGTATATAATTTATACCATAGGGAAACCCGTTAGGAAACTCCCCATGTTGCAGCACAGGGCACATGGAGCTGTAAGTGTTTTCACGGGTTTCATTCAGAGGGTTGTGAAGCAGGGTACCTCCCAGTTCCCCATGCACTAAAGAATGCTATTACTCTGATAGCAAATAGATGCACTCTTGCTATTCAGACTCAAATCTAAATGATTCCAGAGTCTAGCTGTGACTAGGAGGAGGATTACAGTTTCATCTACTATGGACATAGACTGATCCTTTCCAAAGGTGAAGTGGGCAGCTTTGCTTTCCTAACGGCAGTTCTACATCCACATGTAGAGTACAGTACAAATACTTGTATGTTCACTGCAAGGGGACTCAGTAATGGAAATCTCTTGAACCTTATTTTAATAGATTGATGGATGTAAGCAGTAATTATTCATTAGCATGACATCTTTATATGTCATTAATCTCCATGAATGTGGAAGGCTTGAGGTCCTGAAACTCTTACACTTTCTAGCTTATCTAGTGTAAAACTACAAATCCAGCAGACAGTGAAAAATATTAATTTTCATTGGTTGGTGCATCGGTGCTTCATAAAGCTGCTTCTTATGCCCAGATGTCCTCTGTTCCTAACATCTTTTCCCTGTTTGTTTGCCACACAGACAGAAGAGGGATCGAACTTTTCCTGTATCATGGGGAATGCAGAGAGAGCTGTCCTCCAGGTCACTACCATTCAGAGCATACTTGCATGGCTTGCTTAGGCCACTGTGAAGTGTGCCTGAACTCCAGCCACTGCAAAAGATGTTTCAGAGGATACTACCTTACTCAAAACATGTGTCAGAAGCATAGCTGCAGAGAAGGTAAGCATCCTTCAGTAGGAGTTAACAAATATTCTGCTTAATTTCTTACAGAAATCTAGTTAAGGGTCTCAGTTTCTGTTTTGAAATATAGAATCACACCTGATCCTGAGGTCCTTAAACTCCAGTTCTGATTCTCTTCTAATATCATATTAATGTAAAATAGGAGTATTTTCCTCAAATTGAGTGGGGTTACACAAGAACAAATGAGAAAAGAAATTGTCATGAATGTTTCTCCTTTTTGGATTTGGAGAAAGTTTCTTTCCAGGAACCTTGCTGAGTGCTTCCAAATGTTGGCCTTCCATTATCTAGAATTAACCCAAAATTGGTGGTTTGCAAAACACAGGTGAAGTGGAAGATCCTGACGATGAAGATTGCATACCGTGTTCAGATGGATGCCAGAACTGCAAATTGGGTAAATATTCCCTTTATGAACCTTTATTCTTATTCCTAAGGTAGGGAAAAATTATTCTTCCTCCCTCTCTTGCCATGAGCCTATGTGCACGCTGCTGAGCAGTTAGTCACTGCTGCATTCTCTCACCAGGTAAATCGTATTTTTCTCGGTGTATTTATTTTTGAACACCATTTCTAAATCCTACCACTAGCATAAATAAGAACATTTTTTGTATGAATTTAACTATTAATCTTTGCAGCACTTTTTTTTTCCCTGCTTGAATGCCACAGTCAGGCTGAGAGATGTACTGACTTTCTGAAGCAATTATCATATACAGAACTTTACCATAGATGTTCAAATTTTCCGGGCCTGAAAATAGCTCATTAGCCTGTGCTGCTTCTTTAAGGAAATAGACATAAGGACAGACCTTAAATTTAATTCAAGAGCAAGTCACTGCAATAACAATGTTACTGCCCTAAAAAGGCTAAAACACTGATTCATTTTTCATGCTGGATTAAAAAAAAAAAGTTGCTTCTCAAAATAATGTGATGTTGGCAGAGAGTTTGATGTCTTCAAATAGATGCTATTTAACTTACTGAACTTGATTGAATCTGTCTCTCAATAGTTCACCCTCACAGAGGATTAAAAATGTTCAAAAGACATGGCAATTCATTGTTTGCATTGTGTTTACATTTAAAAAAAGTTTATTTCCTGTGGCTATATGGGCAGGATAACAACTGATCAGTAACTCAAAACTGGGAGGTAAAAGGGTGACCCATCAGAAAGGCACTTAGGACATCTTAGACAAATTTCTTCTTAAGAAAGCAATGCATTTAGGTAAAGTAGTGCCCAAATGAGTACTGATAGGCCAAGACACTTCAACAAGACAATCTGCATCACAGAAAGTAAGACTTTACTACAATCTCCTTGAAGGATTATACAGAAGAAAAAAATAGACCTAAGCTTTACTTCTTTTGGTGCAAATCTAGGACAAGTCCCTGATCCCAACAGTTATCCGGAATTACTACTTGTTAAAAGAAAGGAACAAATTTGGCTTGTTATATCTCCAAAGACCATTTTTGAAAGTACTAAACTTAGGGACTACCAGGACTATCCATCCCCTCCCTGAATTCAGACAGATTTCCACAGAGAGAGAAATTCATACTGGGTCCTCTGGTTTCTCCCACTTGCTCCCTAATGTGTTCTGGGGCCTGGTGTAACAGGCACCACCATCAGTACCCAATGTTGCTATACAGAGGAGAGTGAATGGCAGGAAAGAAAACTGTGAAAGCATCCCATAAGAAAAAACAAATAAACAAACAAAAATAAACAACACACCCCCCCCCAAAAAAAAAAAAAAAAAAAAACACCAACAAAAAAAAAAAAAAAACAGAAGTTAATTCCCACCACTAGTCACAACCACTTTGGTGTTCTTCTGTGTCAACAACATTGTTCCCTGGGAAACAAGACTATCATGAATGGTCAGGCATACCAAACTTACGTGAGGATTGTCATCACATACTGCTTCCTTCTTTCTACCAGTCACCCAATCTAATATGTCACACCATAAAACTCCCTACTACTCTGGTGACCAGTTGTTCTGAAAAAAAATCAAGCCTAATGCTTTCCTCCATGACTACACCTGTAGCTTTCAGTATTGCTGAATGAAGAGCTGGAGGGACCAAGTTCTAACATGATTGCCACTACACTGTGATATTTTTTTCTACGGTGTGGTATCCAGATTCATGTCAGCTGTCTGTTTGGCCATGGGAAGAAAAAAGAAGAAAAGAAGTTTAGAGAGACAATCAGTTTCAATACCAATCTGCTGCAATCAGATGTTATTGTCTTATGGTAATATTTTCGGTGCTCTTCACAACACTTGTGAGTTACAATTCTTTGTATCTCTTCTGCAACTGTTTAGTGCCAATCCTTGCATTGAATTAGGGTGAAATGCACTATGAATAGCAATGTCTCCTAAAAATAGTCATTCCAAGAAACTCAGAGGCTGATTTTCTTTGTATATGAGGTTAACAAGATTGCATAAGGAGATTGCAAGACTGTTCATGGGCAGCTGGCATACAGAAAAAGGGGGTGTACTCATTTACATTTGTTCTCAGAAGATGACTTATCTCCTAATGATTAATCACCCATAATATTTACTACATCTTTACTCTCAGGTTCTTGCACTCAAACATGTGATTTAAAATAGGCTTTTCAAAAGCTTCAAAGATCAACAGAATGGATGCAGGTAAAACGAAAACTGAATTAAGTTTCACTGCTGAGTAAAGTTGGAAGTATTAAGATGCCAGAGTTTGATAAGGGGCATACTATTAAGGAAACTCTTTGATAGTTATGATGCATATATTATTGAGAGTCAAAGAGATTTGTTTAATGTTAGCTCTACTGGAACAGAAGCACAGCAGTGGGCTAAAAGCAAGATTGCAAGCTGCTTTTGCAAATTACTATGTGTTCCTGAAATAAAGCATGACCTGTAAATTTCAAACTTAAATTGAATCAGGTAGAGATGCTGTTGGTTCTTAATATTCAATGAGTTTTTCTGGCACATTGATAACTTAATTCATAGATAAGATGAGCACAGTAATAGGTTTCTTAAAGCTTATCAGAAAATTGATATATTTAAAGACTTCCGAAAACAAAAACCAGCTGAACTATCTACCTTTTAGAAGAAATGGATTATTTTGAAAGCTGCAAAGAAACTACACTGACATAAAAATAACTTCAAATAGTAAAGTTTCAAAGTGAGAAAATATGGAATGTGATACATTTAGTTTCACACCTTTATGGTCTTTCTACAGACTCTCTTCTTAATATTAAGCAAATGCTGCATGATTTTGCAGTCTCTCTTTGTCTTATCTTCCTTTCAACACCACTGAGGAATTTAATCTGAGTAAGAACTGTAGAGCAGGAGTAGGAAAAGCATTCCGATCCTACGAACATTTCTACTAGAAGTGCAGTAGAAAGCTCTGGGGAATGCTCTACTGAAAAAAAAAAAAAAAAGGAGGAAGCAAAAGGTGGTAATCGTAGCAATTGGGATCGAAGTTACATAGTTCATATACTGAAAAGTAGTTATTCACACACAAATGCAAATATATTTCATGCATACTTATGGATCTGCAAAAGACCCAAGACCATTCTCACAAAAAATCATCAGGCACCTGCTCTTTCTGAAGTGCTTTGAGATCCTTTGATATAAACTGTAAGAGAAAAAAATAATTAACTTCTTTGGTATATACTAAGTGCAGGATCACTTATAAAAGCTGTATGAATTTGAAAAGGAATATCAGACCACAGTGACATTACACAGGAAACTGTGAACAACGAAGTGCAAGTGATTCTCTCACTCTTTACAAATTACAAAGGTTAATAGATTTTTTTTTTCTTTTTTGTAGACACAGATCTAGTTTTAAAGAGGGATATATACGCTAATTAAGATAACTGAACTGGCTGGTTTTGTACTAGCCTGAAGGACAAGCAAATTTTGGCCAAAGATTTTTTTTTGCAGGGCACCAAAGAATAGATTAAACTGCCATCTGCAGTCTTGGGCAATGTTGTCCTGCTTTGTGCAGGCAAGAAAATGAATAAGATTTACTGTCTTTTGGCATGATGCCAGATGCCCGCAGAATAGAGCAAGTAATGGAGGCAAACTGTGTGGGGAATCTCTCATCTTGACCAGTAATGGCCCCACAGACAGATTAAGACACAGGTAAGATACTTTTATATCAGTTTGATACTTTACATCCCACATAAGACATTTCAGAGAAGAAGTAAAACCCAGCCAGTAAGTAACACTGCAGGTTATTTTTCACCAGGCATGAGGATACTAAGGTGGAAGACTGGCAGTATTTGTAATATTTTCTGGGATCCTCAGGAAATGTAGTAAAATCTGTCTGTTTTTCTCCAAGTCTGGACCTGGTTTTGTTTCAGGGCTCCAGTGTGGCAATATGTGTTTACTGTATCTACATGTAAGGTCTAAGAGCAAAGATAGGAACTGTCAGAGACACTTAATCAAGGACAGATAAGTCTTTGTAGTTTAAATACAGATGATGCTTTCTTTTAAATTCAGGCGATATTTTTCTTTCTGACTCATTAATTTGGAGCCTACTTGTATTTTAAGGAGATAAAGAATCATTAATGCTTACAGACAGCATTCTGCTTGCAGACACTGTCAAGTCCTGGGATGTATAGTAGGAAAATTGCCTTAGACAGCACTAATCCCAAATGAATCTATGGCTTTGTGTACACAGTGTCAAAACAATGGCTATGCACAGCAGGGTTCACCTCCCTACCTTCTTCTGTCTACATGCTCTCGAATGCATCTGACTCTGCCTGTTGCCACAGTATCCCAATTGGCGTGGAATCATAGAATCATAAAATCATTATGGTTGGAAGAGACTTCAAAGATCACCAAGTGCAACCGCACACCCGATGCCACCATGCCCACTAAACCCACTAAACCATGTCTTGAAGCGCCACATCTAAACGTTTTTTGAACACCTCCAGGGACGGTGACTCCACCACCTCCCTGGGGAGCCCGTTCCAATGCCTAACAACTCTAACAGTGAAGAAGTTCTTCCTAATGTCCAGCCTGAACCTCCCCTGGCGCAACTTGAGACCATTTCCTCTTGTCCTATCGCTAGTTACCGGGGAGAAGAGCCCAACCCCCACCTCACTACAACCTCCTTTCAGGTAGTTGTAGAGGGCGATCAGGTCTCCCCTCAGCCTCCTCTTCTCCAGACTAAACAACCCCAGATCCCTGAGTCGCTCCTCGTAAGGCTTGTTCTCCAGGCCCTTCACCAGCTTTGTTGCTCTTCTCTGGACACGCTCCAGCACCTCAATGTCCTTCTTGTAGTGAGGGGCCCAAAACTGAACACAGTATTCAAGGTGCGGCCTCACCAGCGCAGAGTACAAAGGGATGATCACTTCCCCAGTCCTGCTGGCCACACTGTTTCTGATACAGTCCAGGATGCTGTTGGCCTTCTTGGCCACCCGGGCACACTGCCGGCTCATGTTCAGCCGGCCGTCGACCAACACCCCCAGGTCTTTTTCCGCCGGGCAGTTTTCCAGCCACTCGTCCCCAGGCCTGTAACGTTGCATGGGGTTGTTGTGACCGAAGTGCAGGACCCGGCACTTGGTCTTGTTGAACCTCATACAGTTGGTCTCGGCCCATCGATCCAGCCTGTCGAGATCCCTCTGTAGAGCCTTCCTACCCTCCAGCAGATCAACACTCCCACCCAGCTTGGTGTCGTCTGCAAACTTACTGAGGGTGCACTCAATTCCCTCATCCAAATCATCAATGAAGATGTTAAACAGAACTAGGCCCAACACTGAGCCCTGAGGAACACCGCTGGTGACTGGCCACCAACTGGATTTAGCTCCATTCACCACCACTCTCTGGGCACAGCTGGCCAGCCAGTTTCATACCCAGAGAAGGGTATTCCTGTCCAACACATGAGCTGCCAGTTTCTCCAGGAGAATGTCATGGGAGACAATGTCAAAGGCCTTGCTCAAGTGCACAGCATCCCACAAGATCTGAAGGGCAGACTCTTGCACAGGCATTGAAATCTGAACTGAGAGCCAAAGTCAAGTCTTAACACTGACTTCAATATGTATGTTTAATCCTAAATTCTTATGAGTTTCAAATATATTCCTACTGTTGTGCAAGCAAATGCAAACATAAAATTGGACAAAGAGTCTAAGAAAGTCTGCTGAACAAATTTGAGGTCTAGACTTCCAAGATTATCTTTATGACTTTGGTCCCTCAGGTCTGATAATCTGATTTGGGACACTCTGGGCCTACTTTCTAGGGCAACAATGAGCAATTGCTCCCTCTGATGCAAATAGATCCATGGGAACTGCAGGTCTTCGTAATTTCTGACCATCAGGCCATGATTAAATTATAATGACTTGTCTTCTGGTGGGCACCAGAAAACACTATGAAGTCTACAAAATTAAATCCAGTTTCCTCAACAAATTCAGCTTTTGAAAAAGAAAGTTCTGCTGAAGCAATGTCATAAAGGAGGAGGATTTTTTTTGTGCCATTGCAGCATCTACCTTACACCTGTCAATGTAAGTTCACTTACTCACAGATTGAGATCACTTCAGAATACCACACATATTTTCTCCAGACTCTTAAAACTGTATTCTGTTTCAGAATTTTTCTTCAGAGTCAAACTTACCTTTTTAGAAAGTAGTCAGCTATAAGCCAACACTCAGGACAAGAGAAAAAAAAAATAAGGTAAAACTGCAGAATTTGAGCCAAAGTAACTATTCTAAGAGAATTTCAGGGCCAATACAATTGCAAGAACATAACAATCCTGGCTGTTATATATGTCTAAAATACAACACATGGACCAAAGTGTTTTTTCAAACACTTTCAGCTCTCACTCTCTAATAACACAATTTGCATTTGCCCTTCTGCACCTGCATAATGAATGGACACAAAATATGAGTACTTATGAAGGTGATATGTGACAAACATCTCAGATATGCACTATCTACTGACTTGCATATGTACACTTCACAAGCAGAAACTGCCACACTATTAACCAATAATGCTAAATATGAGCACCTAATTTGTTGGGTAGCTAAATATTTGCAACATATGGAGCTCAAGTGGATCATTGATAAATTCATAGGAATCCACAAAAGGATAGGACTTTCTCTCAGAAAGGATTGTGAAAGTCAGGCATTCCCCTAGTTTGCCTTCCTGGCAGTGTCCCCCCATGGAGCCACACATTCCTGATCCAATTCTTACCTATTTGCTGATTCACTTCCACTCTCCTCACCCAACTTGTGAAAGTATGACATGTTACGATATGAATACTTCTCACGACTTCCTAGAGATTACCTCATCTCCATGCAGCAAAATACTATGTGTATTGCCTTTTGACCCATCCAGGTTTCTGCAGAGAGCAACAACTTGGCTTTTCCAGTCTTTGCACCAGAACTGTTTTCAAAGGCTAGCACTGAGAATAAAGTGCTCCTTAGTAAGGGTGCAGAGTGAAGAATGCTCAGATTAGCCATCACACTTCTCTCTTTCAAAGATGCCTTATAAAAGACACAAACACCGAGAAACACTGCACCCAAGGAGCAGTGTCCCAGAGAAGCCTAAAAAGCCTAAAAAGGTATTTAGGCCCAGATGTGACCTTTGTTTTAGAAAGGTAAAGCTTGAGCAACTCTCAAAGGTTATGCAGAATGGAACTATTTAGTTTGGTCTGGGTTACAAGACCAAACTATGTACAAACATACAGCTGTAAAGGCAGGAAGTGAGACTAAATAAGATGAAAATGCTCAAGGAGATACAGAGTGAAATGGGGGAAAATACAATCTATAAGGCAGTGGGAGTGAGATAAAAAGTATTTGGAGAAGATTTAAGGAACCTGTGAGATTGCTACAAGGGCAGCACTGTGAACAGACTCAAGCTCACAGGTACATATGGCAATTCTGGCAGTTGTTGTCATGATTAATGAGTGAAAAGTGATCTGGTTCCCACAGCAACCTAAGAAACACAAAGGAAAACTTCATTTCTTCAAACCTTCCCTGATGATGAATAGACCTGGGCTTTCAAAATACCAGAGAAAATTATGATAAGGATCCTTTTTATCTCAGAGTAAATCTTCCTCTGGAGGTTAATCTTGCAGAATGGGTTTTAGATTTGCAGATAATAGGACTTGTTTCCACAGGCTTCTGGAGTGACAATATGCAATCTGTGCAAAATAATGCCCAGCAAGATTTGGAACTCTTCTTCTATGATTTTCAGTACCAACATTTTAGTGTAGGCAGAACATTACATTAGAGAATGTTGTCCTTCCTAGACTGTAGGTAAAACAGAATTTCATTCCACACTGAAGATACAAGATGTATGTATTAAAGAAAGCATTCTGTCTTTGAAATTTTTCTTTCTCAAAGAAAGAAAAGTGCTTCCTGAGTAAAATCCAGGCTTGGGGCAAGTCATTGGGAAAACTTAAGATATGAGATCGAACCATGAGTTCTGCAAACATAGAAAACTTCAGATTTTAGTTTAGAGTTCTCTGTAGAAATAAGAGCATAGAAGAAAAATACTGGATCAGACCAAAGTTCATCTAGCTCACTAGCCACTGACCAAACAATTAATGTACTCCTAAAATTACAAAGACAAAAAAAGCATATATTGCTACTCCTTCAACAATCTGCAGTTCAGGATTTTCTTGAATCAAAACAGTAAAGAAATGTTAGCTACTGAATAATTCTGCTGGAATTACTGAAGAACAAATATATTAAAACAAATATAATTTAAACCATGTGCAGACCAGACCTTCTTTTCAGGGAAGTTTGCTGCCTCTCTGGGGCCTAGATCAGGGATGTCACCAGAAAACTGATGAGATTAGTACAGCCTTCAAATTATTACCTACTCCTGCTCTTTCATATGGGTACCATTGATGTTTCAACAAGAAGACCAAGGTCAATAAAAAAATATTTCAGGACCCTGGGAAGAATTCTGAAGGATTCAGGAGCACAAGTAGTGTTTTCCTCAATCCTTCTAGTAATGGGGAGCGACACTGGAAGAAACAGGAGAGACACTGGAAGTAAAAGTTGAGCCTAGGACATCAACACCTGGCTGCAAGACTGCTGCCTCCACCAGAACTTTGGGTTTTTATCATCACCAACAGATGCCAGATTCTGCACCTAGGATGGAGTAACACCAGACACAAGTACAAATTGGGAAAGGAGTGGCTGGAGAGCCGCCCTGCAGATGGATCTGGGGGTGCTGGTTGTCCTTGAGCTCAATGCGAGCGAGCAGTGTGTCCTGGCAGTCAAGAGGGCAAACCGCATCCTGGGGTGCATCAAACATGGCAACCAACCAGTCAAGAGGGGATTATCCCTCTGTATTCAGAGATGATGTGGTCTTACTTTGAGTACTCTGTGCTGTTGGGGCCCTACAATTTAAGAAAGATGTCAAGGTCCTTGAATACATCCAGAGCAGGTCAACAAAGCTGGTGGAAGAGCTGGAAGACATGTCCTGTGAGGAGCTGCTCAGGACTCTGGGTTTGTCTAATTTGGAGAAAAGGAGGCTGAGGGGTGACTTCATTGCTCTCTACAGCTTCCTGAGGAGGGGAGGTGGAAAGGGAGGTGCTGATCTCTTCTCCCTGGGATTCAGCAATAGAACACATGGGAATGGCTCAAAGCTGTGTCAGGGGACATAAGACTGGACATTAGGAATCATGTCTTTACCAAGAGGGTGGTCAAACACTGGGACAGGCTTCCTAGAGAGGTGGTCGATGCCCCAAGCCTGTCAGTGTTTAAGAGGCATTTGGACAATGCCCTTAATAACATGCTTTAACTTTCGGTCAGCCCCGAAGTGCTCAGGCAGTTGGACTAGATGGTAGGTCCCCTTCAACTAGAACTATTCTATTCCATTCTCTTCTCTTCTCTTCTCTTCTCTTCTCTTCTCTTCTCTTCTCTTCTCTTCTCTTCTCTTCTCTTCTCTTCTCTTCTCTTCTCTTCTCTTCTCTTCTCTTCTCTTCTCTTCTCTTCTCTTCTCTTCTCTTCTCTTCTCTTCTCTTCTCTTCTCTTCTCTTCTCTTCTCTTCTCTTCTTTTCTCTTCCATTCCATTCCATTCCATTCCATTCCATTCCATTCTATTCTATTCTATTCTATTCTATTCTATTCTATTCAAGCAACTCTACCTCAATATGTACTTGTTTCAACTCTTTGGGTTTATACCAGCCTAAAGCTCAGGGTCTTGACCTTTCAAATCAGGAATTGTATTATGGAACCACTTATTGACTGTAGCAGTCCAAATCCTGGATTCTCCTCATATAGAGAAGATGTTTCCCATATGAGTTCCTGCCTGCATAAATGTGTTTTGTTAAGGGAGCTCCAATGGAGTCCAGCTGTTCAAATTAGTGGTAAAACCTGCATTGCCGTCTGTGGTGTAAACGTAGGACCTCTGGCCTGCAGTCTGCATTCTTGCTTGTGGGAGAGCACTCTTTGGGTGATTCAGAGGACCTACCTGTGTAGTAAGAAACTATTCAAACATAAGGGACTATCTCAGCATAGTAAGTGTGTTCAGAAAATGCACCCCAACACAAAGAAAGTTCATTTTTAGTAATGTGCAGGTTTCATACTTCTTGAAATCATCACATTGTGATTTTGATAGGTGGAAACAATGACCAGCAGACTAAGAACAAAAGATAATATATGAGTGATAGAATAAAATCTAAGACAAATAAACTCAATGCCCTTTCTTAAATGTTAGATAGTACTGCTGATGTACTGATTTCATTTCTGTTGAAGTACTCTTACTTTTTATTCTACTAGGAGTAAGAATGAACCACTAGTTCTTCTTTGTAGCCCTGAAAGCAATAACTTCTGTGGTTGATATCACATTTTGGAGCTCCATGTGCAGTGTAAATCTCGCTACAGCACTGATCAGCTGTGGCTGGTGAAAGACTAGAGTGTTCTGACCCAATATTTGTTTTTTAAGTCAGGTTTTAAATTTTCTATTCCTTAAAGTTTCCTGATCTCATCACTTTCCCCCAGTGAAATCACTCCCAAAATTTGATGCATGTATCAACATACATACAAGTATTTGCATATTTATCAACATTTCACCTCAGTCATACAAACCATGGAACTATTTCAGGTAATGCATATTATAATGCTAAGATTTGGTTTCATTTCATCTTATCTGCACTTCATTTCTACTTCTAGCTACGAGGTATTAAAATCTTTATTTGAGTAGGAAAATACGCCTCATTCCCTTTATTTTGTCAATGAAATACAATAACAGCAAGTGACATTATTCCTGTTTTAGATTAAGGTAATTGAGATAAGAACTGTGTGATTTTTTCAGTTAACCAGCTTTACAGCAAGAATAACATTCAGAACATTTTTTTGGTTTATGTCTCATTTTCATCCTAACTAAAGGTAGCTTTAATTTAAAACAAAACAAAAAAAAACCCACAAAAACTAAATGGGAGTAATTTTAGTAAAAGTATATTTTTGCAAGGGATTAAGTTTATTCAAAGGTTTTTTTTCTTTTATGCCTTAAAAATACGTATTTTTTAATTCATTAAATGTCTTGGCTGAACCAAAGTTACAGTTTCTGGCCAAAGTAAATACTGATGCTGTTTTTTCCCTGTATAAATCTAACTGACAACAAAATCCAACTTTTTCCTTGGTTAAAATTCATGATCTCTTCTTTCTCCCACTTCCTGGTAATACGGCTTTTCCAAATAAATTATAATGTCAGAAATGAGAAGAACAAAAATAAATGTGATTTACTGACAATACACACACACACACACAAAAAAAAAAAAAAAAAAGTGATGGAAAAACAACAAAAAAACCCAATACCTTCTCACACAAACTGAAACTGGAAGATGCAAACTAGACTCCTTGCTTCCACAACAGAAATCTTCATTTCTAAGGCTTACTGAAAGCTGAGGTTTCAGTAGGGCCCATGTCTAGTCAAAAATCTTATTATGTTTGGATTGTACATTTCAGTCATTTTAACTGAGATGCCATAAAAACTAAAGAAAAAATGTTCTAAGCTAGTTAAAATATATAATTACTCTTTGGTAATATATTACAATTTATAGTACCTTTTTTTAGATTATTGTAAATTATTGTTCAGGGGAATGTAAAAGGCAAATAAAATCTAGTAGTAACTGTTGAAATTACACAATTACTGCAGGCTGGCCTTTAAAGAAAAACTGCAATGTAATATAAAATAATTTTCAGTCATTAAGTTTAATTAAACTGGAAAAGAAAGGTAAACCAGGCATTAGGTCCCAGGCAGTGAAAATCCTGAACTTCTCCTGAATGCAAAAAAGGTTGAGCGTATTCAGCATATTCTAGGCTCATGGCTGAGCCAATAAATAGTTCAAGAAATTTAATTAAAAAAAAAAAAAGTTAATAAAACAGAAAACTAAAATAAAAGTTACAGTCTAAATAGAGATTCTGCAAAATGTACCCTTGCACTTAACTTTAACTCCCAGGTTTATTGTATACAGTAGATAAAGTCAAGCATGCATACAAGTCATTGCAAGATCTGTGTCCAATTAGATGGAATACCTCACGTAAGTGCTACTTAAAAGTACAGTGGACTAGCCATATAAAGTTTCCAGAATTAGGATCTGCTTAAATACCATGAACACTCAAACATGGTGAAACAGTGACAAGGATTTCCAAAATGCTCTGGAGCTTGTTTTTAATATGGATGAACTTATGTACTAAATATTCCATTAAATCTCTACAGTAATACTACAAAAAAAATCACTTACAGTGTTCATCTACATATTTGAACAAAAATACCCTTCCAGCACAACAATGCTATCCTTGTAATGCTAATGCCCATACTTCCCTCCAAGAGTAGAAAAAAACACTAATTCATTTCAAATCAGTGCGTTCCAACAGAATGCATGAATGTTTGGCCTTTGACCAATATTTGATCTTTGCACGTACCTTTTCTGTATTATAACATAGCTGCACTCCAAATGTATTTTACTTGAGAAGGGTGGGGGATGGAGGGAACAGGAGTCTCAGTTTATTACAGACAAGGAAAGAAACTAAATTACATTTTCTGTGAACTCCAGATGATCTTTACTTATCTAAGAAAACTGCAATAAAACCAGAAAGACACGGAGGACTTGTTTGTGTTTGAGGCCTTATATTTTAAAATTGGTTGAATCCTGTTTCCAATGCTATGAAGATCACTTTTGTTTCTGTCTTCAAAACAGTCGCATAGGCTCAACATAGTGGAACTCAATGCAAATGGAAACTGTAAAATATAGATAAAATATTAGCAGTTCTTCTGACAAGAAGTCTTTTGGAGCATGACATACCAACCAACCCACTTTGCACTACAGAGATCTCATTATTTTATGGGCAAGTGAAGGTCTCTGTGAATATAGGGTGTTTGTTACTGCTAGTCCAAGAACTGATTGTGGCAGATTTTAAAGGAGCCACTGTTGGAAGAACTGCATGTATATATCCATAAAATTCCCTGGACTTAGTTCATTCATAAAATTAATTTCCAAGATTTTGGAAATACAAGGTGTTAAACCAAATTCACTACTGCAGGAATGGTTGCAATTTAGTTTTCTCTCTGCCTGCTATCAGACAGTTGCCCTCTTTGCATTCCTTCCTAAATTGTGTTCATTATTCCTCAACAGTTTAAATTCAGAAACTATGACTAAGTATAGAAGATGGTGGGGCTTCTATTTAGTGGGTAAGTCTTTAAGAGAAAGAAAAATGGTACAGTAAGGCTTGATAAATAACATAATATAGTATACAAATTGGCAAATGAACTTAGGCCGCCCTAGCCCAACGACTGTATGTTTTCATTTTGCAAGATTGTCAAGAAATTCTCCCCCCGCCTCCGAAATCTTAGGTTTGAAGAAAGACTCAGTGCATTCCCAAGTGAAATACAGCAAAGCAGCTATGCCTGTGAAATTTGTGAAATCCTATAAAATACCTTCTAATAAGGTATTTACTATTACCACTTCTGTCCAAATGTTAAGCAGCAGAATGCAAGTGCTATTTGTGATATTTTTTTTTGCCCTCTCCACAATACGTATTCCAGTCCACAATCTAAACAAACTATTTTTACGCATTTGTTCCTAGATACTTTCTCCTAGATCCTAAACTGACTCAAAATACATGATCTTTACTTAACAGTCACTAACCTGATTTTTCTAATCTCCTTCCAGAGGACAATCAGACACTGTGTCTTTTTTTGCAATTACTGCTGAGATATGTCTCAAATTGAGCTATATAGATAGTCATCCACACAGGCAAAACTGACAGGGCAGTTAGGAAAGAAAAATGTCATCAAAACCTCCCACAGGCAAGAGGGGAAAGAGACGTTTCTTCATAAAAGCCAGAAAGTACATGGAGAGTTAGTTACTAAACCTGCAAGCAACCCCAGCAATTTTAACAATGTCTCTTTGATGCGTCCTCCATCTTTTCCATCAACAAAATATAAGGACTGTATGTGCCAACACCATAATAATTTTCAAAAAGTATAAATACACTTGTTTATCATGGTATCAACCTGGCTCCTAACAATGCTTTATAAATTGTGTATGGAAAAAAAAAACAACACACAAATGAATTGGGGAAAAAAATATTCTCAGGAAGTGTCCTTATTCAGAAACACTATTAGTATTTCAGAAATCATTCAAAAAGAAGTGATGGACCAAATGTCTTTTATCTAGAAGGAAAGGGAAATATTTTCATGCTCTAAGAGTATTTCCTGTCTTAACATAAAACCTAACGCAAAGAACACTAGATCAGGTGATTGCTGTTTCTCTTTGTGCTCTAAACAGTAAGGAGAATATTTTCACAGATCTGTAACATTTCTGGATAAAACTTTACACCTCATAAATAAACTGCTAGAACTACTTGCAAAACCCAGTGCATGTTGCCTAATAAGTTTGCATGTGTAAAGTGTGATTTATTGTAGACACAGTTCAAACAGACTCAGTGAAAATTTTGCCTTATGAGTACTATTAATATCAAAAATAATTTATAGGCACTTCATAGTAGAACAGTTTATAAATACATTCACCCAAGTTGTTCTATTCCATTCCATTCTGCTCCCTTTGGTATATTTGAGTAAGGGAAAAGAAACAGAAAGTTAATAGAAGATAATGGAGGGTTACAGAAAATATTCTTCACTTTGCATGAGCATAAAGCTACATCCATCAGTGTAACGGTTCTAAGAAGTTGTATAACTCTTCTTCTGTTCAACAACATTTTTTAATGCAAAAATTAATTTTCTGATGAGAAAGTTTACCCCAAAGCCTTGCCCTTGCCCCCCG
>NW_009622579.1:21685-49138 GCF_000690535.1 Cariama cristata
CCCAATGTAGAAAGGTGTTTGTCTAGCTCAGGATTTTTAAGATTAAATTGATTACTTACATGGTTTTGAAAAGTTTGTTTTTAGAGGTGCCAAATGCTTTTAGCTTATCTCTGGAACAAATAAAGAAATAGGATGAAACTGCAGATTCAGATAACTTAGTGTCTCCTTCTAAGAGTTCATTTTGCCCAACCTGAGCTCCTGGGAAAGTTCTGCTTTTCAAAACAGTATTTCCTAAGCACTCAGCACCTTCTAGGTACCTTATGCTGAGGACTTAAAAGTCACAAGTCACTGCAAAAGTACAGGCCAGAACCTGACGGTGGAAGAGTTTATCTCCAAGAAACGTAAACAGAGATTCAGAGGTAATAGTGTTCTAGTTATGGCTGTAGTGATTTTAATGTAAGAAACATTAACGTAAAGATAGTGTAGCAACAACTCTTTTTAGCATTCTGGTTTTAGCTCTGAATATTATTTACGCAATTCCACATTTTTAATTTCAGATGACCCAAGAATCTGTATAACATGCATTCAGAACTATTATATGTAAGTACAGCCGTATAGCTCTTCATGTCTGTACATTTTTCTAAAGCAAAAATCTGTGCTTCACTACATAGATCTGTGCTGTGTATGTTATCCCATTGTGTTTAAGTATTGCCTATCTGAGAACACTAATTTTGGAAAAAGGCTTGGGAAATGCTGAAAAACTAGCCAATCACTCACTATCAAGGCCTTTTAAAACTTATGGACTGATGTGGACTTTGCATGTATGATGAGAAAACAGAAATGGTCTAAAAGTTAAACAGTGCCTCTGGATTTGGAACTAGTATGCTCTTAGTATATTGTGTCCAGTTCTGTTATTTTCAGTTCAGCAGCCATGCTTAAAAATGTAAGGAGGTTAAGCAAAGAAAAGAATACATAGATTAATTGAAAGTTTAACTTAAACAGAGGGGAAAGAACTCTGCAGCTTTTCAAAGAGTCAGTTAAGACATCTCTGTAAAATTACCATGACAAAAGAAAATGTTGATAAAAAGGCTATTGAATCTAGCTATAAACAATGGCATTGGATCATATATTTTTACAAGCAATCAGGTCATTACAACCACAACATAGTAATTTCTAATTAAGCATGAATTAATTTTTGTGCCTATAATTAAAAAAGAAAATGAAATTAGTTACACTTAAGAACCCTGAGATTAGAAAACATGACTTGTTAATATTTGCCAGTTGAATAAGTAACATAACCACAAATATACTCTGAATCCTTCCTTAGAGGAATAATTATTGTTCATTAGGATGAGAATAGAGCTTTACCATTGCCGTACCTAGAAACATACAGAAAACAAACTCAATGACCTCAAAAGAAACTTACTAATGATGTTCTACTTTATCTTACAGGTATGAGCAACGTTGCTATAAATACTGCCCAGAAAATACCTACAGAGATGAAAGTTCTCTGCAGTGCAGAGAGTGTCCTAGCAACTGTGACAGCTGTGACAAGGACAAGTGTGACTCATGTAAGGAAGGCTTTTATCTGTCAGGTAAGCAAAGTACCAAGTATGGCACATATACAAAACTATTTCAGACTTTTTCTTCAGAGAAAGAGTCTGGACCCAACTTCTCAAATTCATAAATTGCTTCTATGGCAGACAGTGGGGGCTGAGGGAAGTTAGCCCTTTGCAGAATCAGGTTCTTTGCATTAAGGTGAGTGGTTATTTTAGCAAATGGTGCTGTTTGGTTCAAAAGCTCCACATATTTAACTACATATTCCCACTTTTTTTTTTTCCCCCTATTTTGTTTTTAACGCATTTCCATACAAAGAATACTGTATTTCATTCAGATTTTGTGAAAGAAAGGGGTTTTAATTCACAGAAAGACATGGAAATGTTTCCTTACTATTTGCAAGTCTAGTTTTACTTTGACTTTCAGATCCACTTAAAGTAAAGAGCCTTAAACACTTTGAAATTAACTCAGTTAAAATCACTAAATTCCAGATCATTTTCACACAAGACTAGAATCTCTTAGCTTTATTATGAAACTGTAAATCAGGCAGGTCTTGTTGAGACATGGTGACGAAAACGAATCACAGGAAATCCTGAGGTTATGGTATTCTTGTACATTGCCTGCTGAAGGTGCCCAGTAGCAGAGGACAAAAGCATCACACTCATGGAAAACTCTGTGGTCACAACCAGAGCTGATCTGATGGTCTACGGTTTTTTTAATTGAAATTGGAGGAAGCTTAAAAAGCTACTATTGTAACAACTTCTAGAGGCTTTGCTACAGTATGCCAGCCCTTAAATTGAGTCAGATTCACCTGAGTTCAGCTTCGTATGCATGGGAAACCAGAGATTCATCCAATCCTCAAAATTTGCATATATCTAACAATCTTAGGGAAATCTGGACTTAGATTTTACATTGGGCCAGTATAATAATTGGGAGTCAACCATAAAATGTTTATCTAGATTTGGACTTTTGTAAGATTTGTAGGTGCCAGGATTTAGGATATGGATGAAAACCCATCCAGTTACAAATTTAAGTCCAAATTGGTTTGAAGTTTGTGAAGTCTGCATAAGCAACTGAGCTGAATTCAGGTTTCATGCTAAAAAATTAGGGTTTATATAGCTACAAAAAGTTTCATGGGTTCTAATATACTGGTTTTTCTTAAACTGTTTCTTGCTGGAAATAGAGAGATGCTATAGGTGAGGTACCTCCTTGTCAGGATTGACAGGAGTCAGTATACACCATAACACCGGGCTCTGTTTCTGTTGCAGATGGCACATGTGTGAGTGAGTGTGGAGATGGCTTTTTCACTGATGACATCTCTAGAGAATGCGAACCTTGCCACAGGAGCTGTGCAACCTGTGTTGGGTACAGCTATGACAACTGTACTGGGTGCAAAACCAGTTTCCAGCTATCTCATGGGCAGTGTCTGAATCCAAGAAATTCTCCACCCAATGGGAAGTTCTGGAGTGGTAAGTCGCAACAGATCCCTTAATCTTTTCTGTTCCTCTGAAGACAGCTAAAGTTTTAGGAAAAGGATATCAAGATCTTGCAATTTGAGTGAAACTGTTGTTTCACAGTGAAAATTGTTAAAGTCATTGTCATCTTAAAAATATACTGACCAAAACCACTGGTCTCATAGGGTGAAATTCATCTTCCTGTGAATAGCATAGCATTTTAATACAACTTAAGCGTTCTTTATCTGGGAGTTATCTTATCTGGATAGATAAAAGATTAAAAAATAAAAGATAAAAAGACAAAAAAGATGAAAAAATTGAAAGACAGATAACAGATTAAGGTACTGTGAGTTCCTTATCTGAAGTACTGGGAGCCTTATAGGCTATGTTTTAGTCCAGTTTTGTGGCTATTGATTCCCTTCACAGAAGTGAATGTAAGTTGGAGGAAATGGAAAATAATCAAGTATGTGTCTCTCTCTGTCTGTGGTGTGTGTTTAAAACCAATCTCTCTTCTTATCCCTTCTCCCCCCAACGTAGGCATGCACTGCTGCCTAAGAGACCAAACACAGGATGTAGAACTACATTCTGGAGTTCTTGTCCTACCTTGGCCATTTCCACAACCTTCACAAAACAATCAGTTCTTTCTTGGTGACGCCATTTATAGCATGGGAAAAACAATTCTCTGTTCCAAAAACAAATAAATTATTTGGAAGGAAAATGCTTTTAAATTTTAAAGAGGTTGAAGGGAATGATTTGTATTAATTTTTTTAATTATTTTCCTTCATAAGCATCTTCAAATGCATCCCAGTACTTTCACAAATTTCTTGTTAATAAAGTGTTAAATGAAAAGTATGCAGTAGAAAATTTGCCGTTCCCATTATGTCAGGTAGATAAAGTACAACTGAATAGGTTATGTTACCAAATGAGGCAGTGCTAATGGTGAATTTACTACCCAGCATGCAAATTAAAACTCATTTGCTATGAATATTCTTTCTTTTTAAGTAAAACCTGTGCAGCACATGGAATCTCAATAGTTAGGATTGTAAGTGGCACTTTTTAATTATATCTATGTCATACCCTCCAGCAAAGGGTAAAATTTCCTCTAGAGTTGCACTAGCTGCTTTGCTGATCACTGTAAATAAAGAGAAAAGTCAGTGTCATACAATCCTTTTACTCTCTTTATAGCTGTAAAGCATCAGCTGGAATAACAGGTTCCGTTCCAGGTACAGTGTTTAAAGAAAGAAGTGGGTCAATTAGAGAGGAAACAGAAAGGTTTACCAGAAATCTAGGGAAAAAATTATTTACAATGAAAGGCTGAGATAAATGAGGGACTTGGGACTAAATGAGAAAGCTAAGAGGAACAAAATCAACAAGAATGGAATAGATCAGGTCATGTAAGTGTGGTAAACATGACTTAAAATGCAGAAAATTAAGTTTAGATTTAGCATTGGGAAAAGGGGAACTTTCAGATGGAATAATGGAGAAACAGTAGAATTTTGGAGGAGATTTGAAGATTTCCGTCACTAGAAAATTTCAGGTCTTTAAGAACACATGAAAACCATCTGACAGGGATGTTTACTGAGTGGAACAAAAGACTAGATTACTTAAGCTCCCTTCCATCTTTATTTTCAGTCAAATTTTTCTTCCGATTCCAATGTTTTTATTTGACTCAAACACATCAAAGAATGACTGTCTTTAGGTCTATATGACCTTGTATTAGAAATTAAAATATACTAAGAAATATTTTCAGAAAAAATATTGGCCATTTCTATTAATTGCCTACCTACAGAGGCATGGGGTATCAAAAGGAATAACATTTCTTAACTTCAGAAAAAGATCAGAGAGACCTAAAATGGAGAAATATTAATAGAAAGTTGGTCTCCTCCATGCATTTCCTTGGGTTTCTTCCATATGAGTACGTATTTTTTCAATTTGAGACTATCTACATCAGTGCCATCAAAAGAGCACATCTGTAGTTTGGTCTATCTATTGGTTACCTATTTATCACGCTGTCAAATAAGGTCACTCATTGTCAGCTTTTTTCCTTTCAGCAGGCAGCTGACGCAGTTCTGTATATATCAGCATTGCTGTGCTGTGAAACCTCTTTCTCTCTATCTTGCATACCATTTCTTTTTCCTTCCAGTAACTAAAATACATCTTACTTAAGGACATTTCAAACTGTAAGATATGTCTTTCTCCGAGCTGCACTGGCTTGAACACTAATGACTACTCCAAAATCACAGGATTCTTGCTGCAGCTGGTGATGGAAGCCCAGGGAACCTTGCTGGTGGCTCTTCACCTTTTCTTGGATAGACTTGCTGAGAATTTCACAGTGTGGCAGCAGCTATGCCATGTAACTGCTGAGAAAGTGATGCCGAACTTGGTGATACCTTAAGCCTTTTCTCACCAGGGTAGGCTTCCAAATAGTAGTAACCTTCAAGTCATGAAGTTGTCACTGTCTTTACTGAAGTTACACCCTGAACAACTACATTTATCAACAGTTCATGAGGTTTCTTGCCTAGATGCTGTAGGATCGTCTGGTTCTCATAACAGCCATTTTCATTTGCTGATTAACAACAAAATCTAAATGGATGATTTTTTGGCTAGACTATTACTCTTTCACTTATTTCTTGTGACGATATATTCAAGAGGCAGATATTCAGCTGAGTTCAGACTTCTAACTGTGCCATCTATATTTGAAAATCTTGTTCCATACTGAAGATTCTTAACAAAAAAGAAAGGATTCAGGCAAGACCTAACCACATTTAACTCTAGCAGTATATAACACCAATAGGGTTGTTCCTAATTAGAGACTGTAGTACATTGACAATGTTTCAAAATATGTGGATAAGTTAAAAAAAAAAAAAAAAAAAAAAAGAAAAGAAAGAATATCACTATCTGTTACAATTATTTTCTTCATTGTCAAAAGCTTTCTGAAAACCATTACAACTTAGCAGAGGCAGCCACTGTCTTTTATTGCTTTATTCAACAGTGTTGTAGGAGCAGTACAAGCATGGACAAAATGAAAACCTTACTGTCAATGCGGATTCTGGCTGGCATATATGTACACAAAAAACTCCCTGGGCGTAGAATAATGATTCCTCTCCGCATCTTCTTAAGCAATTTTGTAGGACCTCCTCTTTTCAATTATTTATTTTAAAGAAGATTATGGGCACAGAGAAAACACTTTTTCTTTCATACATGGGTGCAAAGTCATGTCATCTTTCCAAGTTTTTAACTGCTTCCTCTGGACAGATCTCCAAATATTTTATCCCAGTTTACTTTTTTTTGTTCTATAGCTTGTTTATAGCTACTTTGATTTTTTCCAGGGTTATGTCTTCTTAGCAAAATATAAGGATCTTCAATCTCATCTGTTGTCAAACTCAGTTTCTAAGGGTAGCCTGTCATGCAGCATGGACATAGTCCAAGATGCTTGTCCATTCTGTAAGGGATATTAGAATACTTGCGTGATTGTTCACCAGCCGAAAGTGGCCAAGACTGTGGCTGAGATTCAGCTTTTGGCTCTCATCCTCTCTGCCTGTTTATCAGTATACACTTCTTCCACTGGGTGCTCAGTGTCCTTGATACATTTACACTGGTGTAGCACCATGGCAGAGCTGCCTCTGAGCTTCAGTGGCCTGAATTGAAGAACCTAATTAAAGAGCAGAGACTGGATAATCATTAGTACTCCCACTTTGGGGGACTGAGCTGGGCATGGGGGCCAAGTATGGCATAAACAGCCTTGTCCCTGTCATGGGAATGAAATGAAATTGCACCAAGCTCATGCTCAGCACATGCCTTGCTCCAGACAATGCAGGAAGACAATGCAACTAGGAAGACAGTGAAAATTTCCAAATTCAGTAGTTTACATCAGCTTTTACCATGTTAGTCTTCTATTTATTCTTTTTCTTTAGAAATGTTACTAACAGAGAGTTGAGGTACTAGATCTTGAACTGTATTTACAAATAATGAAGCCATTTCTCTTTGGCTCTTCCAGTCACATTGATTCAATGGGTTCCACTGTGGTTTTAGTGACTGTATTGACATACTATATGGGACAAAGTGAGTTTTAGGAAACAAAGACTGTTGTTTTGTTTGGTTCCAAGGCAGCACATCAAAGCCTGCCACGGAGAAACCAACATAGAGTCTGACTTTGCAATTTGACAGACTAATCTGTCTAGGCGAGGATTAAAACCTTTGTGAATGTGGAATACACCTTTTTCCCAGTTTTACATTTTTACTTCTATTTTGTATGCAAGGATAAATGATAGACCAATCATGAATTTTTATAAGCACACACTCCAACAACCAAAATCAACTTTCTAAAGTGATATTTACTTTGGGGGTATACTCTGCTGGGCAAACAGTTCAACTCATATCAGGAATCATTAATAAGTCATATCCAGATCTGAAATAATGAAACTGACCATGTTTGTTATCCAGGCTTTTAAAAAGATAGGGCAAGTCGAGAACGGGAAAAAAAAAAAAAAAAAAAAAAAAGGAAAGAAAAAAAGAAAAAGAGACAGATCAAGTTCTGTGTTTCTAGCGTGAAACATCTGTATTTTATCTCACGTACCAGATGACGAAATTACTTTGGAAGCCAGGAGACACACTAGTGTAAGCTTGATTCACCAAGTGAATACACACACCCTTTCAACTGGATTAGACATTTTGCAAGTTATGGTCAGGTCTTCATTTTGCCTGTTCACTATAAATATCACACCCTAAAAACTTGTTTGTTCCCCAGTTACAAAGTTTAGTCTACCACATTCTTCTGAAAAGTTCAAAAGGAAAAAAATGGATACGGAATGAAGTCTGTTTCTGATGCAAACTCAAAACGGAGTATTTATGTCTTTACATGCAGATAATATATGCTGTAGTAAAGTATGCAGCTAAATAGCAGCTGATTCTGTTTACTACTACATACTACCCCCAATAACGAAAGCAACCTCCCACAAGTAGCCACTGACCAACTGTATCCATCTTGCATATTCTCCTTTTCCTAAATACAGAGTAAAACAAAAGAGGTAAAGATGCAGTAGTTGAGAGAAAACAATAATTCAGGCTTTAAAAGGATTTTTTAAAAGGACCTTAATGCAGCTATGCAGATATACATATAAAGGTCTCAGAATATGGAAGGAAAAAAAAGGAATGGAGTGGGCGGAAGACAGTAGAAAAAACAGCAGCAGGAGAGCACCGGTCATAGTCTTCCAAAAGTGAAAATGTTATGACATTTAAAATGCAGAATCAGAGCATCATGGGAAGAGTTAGCAGACCTTTTTAAGCATCATCCATATGTGAAACTTCAGGTTGCTAGAGGCAAGCAAAAACTATTCATTATCCCATAGGTTCTTAGGCATGCCAATTTCATGTTCTAGCTATTTGTTTCTAAAGTAATACTGTGGTTGTTACAAGATAATTAGACTGGGAATTAATGGCTATTGGGGATTGTGATTTACTTCTCAGCACTCCTATAGTTTCCTTAAATTTACTGTTGACATAAGGTTTCAAAATGGGATAGGTTTAGTATTTTATAATATATGTATATTGTTTTCATTATGTTTTACTGTGTGTATGTAATTGTAATTACCTCATGGATATACATAACCTGTTTTTGTGTTTTTATTCATGACTATATCAGTTTTGCAAGGCCAGTGCCACGTGCAGAATAAAATATAACAAACTAAGTAGCATCTCAACTAGATCACATTCAAATCACATCTCACTACACAATGTAAAAGCTAGACAGGTCACCTTCTAAAAGAAATACGCTTGCAGTTACAAACAGCCATGGCGCTTCATTTCCTTCTGCACTCCTCACCGCAACAATTGTGCCACAGTCTAATAACAAAATACACTTAAAAATACTCTCCTTGTAGAAGTCAGTGTGTTGAAGCTAAGGGTATTACAAACGTACATAGGGAGCTACTTCAATAGCAACTTAAAAATACAAGTATTTGAGTCCCTCTTACTCATAGAAGACCATGAACAAATAAGATTTAAAATGATTAAAACAAACCATCTTTTATCATTCTGAACACTTACTGCTTGCACTACCTGGCATAAAGATCCATTATCCCTAAGAAGTGGATAGAGGGAGCAAGATGGGCAGCACAAAGAGGATGAGTATATACCAGTAAGAACACTTACAATGTAGTTGTGGGTTTAAATGAAATTAAAGAGGGACTATAAGGTATTTCAAATGCTGTTATATTTAAAGGCATGTCTCTTTAGATATGGCCATATCTCTGCTCATATGTTCTCAGGTTTTGTAGAGGGCTTCCTGTTGTTTTTTTTAAATAAACTTCACATTTTCCAGAACAAATGGTAAGCATGTGAAGAGGACCACACTTCTTTCCACACGGACCTATGTTTTTCATCCTGAATATTTTTGAGGACTCATTTAATCTTTCTCTAAAACCAGACTGAAAAATTCTGGGAGCTCAAAGTAAGATCACTTAAGCAAAAAGAAAGGAAATATGGGGACATTGTGTTAAATGGAGCTAAAACGTCAACTCATTTTTTCCTTAATTCAGTTTGGGGTCACAGTTTAAGTCTTAAAATACTGCTTTTCAAGAAATTCTGCCATTGTCTCCTTCATGTTGCGCAAGCCCAAATGAGAAAAGAAAATACAAAAAAAAATATTTTTCAGTCTTCCCCCACCCTTCCAGTCAATAATCCCTTGAATAGACTGAATAGACTGAATGGGCAAGAGCACTATGGTAGCTTCAGAGCTGCAGTAAACCTTAGCTCAAGAAATGTTGCCATGTGATTCAGTTTCTCAGTTTCTAGGAAGGAACAGGAGAGGTTTAGCTGGGTGTATATCAAAGTTGTTACTCATTCTAACAAAGACACAAGAATCAACGGGACATTGAGTCAGATTCTGGCCGAATAAAGTTTAAATGGAAGGTGTTTTCATTTGAAAGAAAAAAAAATAACCCACACACAAAAAAAAACCAAACAAAAAAAAAACAAAACACAAAACAACAACAACAACAACAAAAACCAAAAAAAAACCAAAAAAAACCAAAACACCCAACACCACCAACAACAACAACAAAACAAAACAAAACAAACAAACAAAAAAAAAATGAAAAAAAAACACCATCGAAAAAGAATATATAAGGATAAAAACAGCTCAGCAGGTCTGAAAATGTCAGGTTTTGACCTTTAAAAAAACCAGAATAGAACGGTATAATAATAAAGTACAGTATTTTTTCGATCAATGTCCCACTTTTAGAATATAGATCGTTTACAACTCTACATCATAGATTTATGACATCTACATTTACAACTTTCATTTGCAACCATAAGAGTTACGGACCAAAATTTTAAAGGAAGGCTTGTTGGATCCTCAAGTACAAATGGCAGCATTTAGGAGAAAGCAAAATACAATGCAACAGCTAAAACCAGTCATTTCCAAGCTTTCCAATTATCATCAGACCAAGGAAATACATTTTACATGACCATTTTTCAGCTTTGTAAGGCTATTCTGTGGAAAGTTCTGGTTACATTATTGGAAGTAGGATGCACAGGTTTCTGTGAACAAACCTCTTGCATCACACTTGCCCATTTAGGGAAGTTTTTGCTATGCAAGAAAATTACATTTAAAAACTTCACATTACTCTAAATGTGTGTTGAGGCTTTTTTTAGTAAATGAAAGCCTATTTCCAGTCAGTAAGAGTTTTATCACAGGAAAAACTCGTTTTAACTGACTAGGATTTAAAAAAAAAAAAAAAAAAAGATTACTTGTACGATTTCTTCTGTCAGTACTAAAGTTGGGACATTTAGCTGCTTATATTTGACTGGAGAGTTAAATATTGTCTCCTGTGCCAGCTATCAGAATCCCAATTGCTTGTGTACATTCCCCTCTGGTGGTGACTAGCAAATAGTACAGAAAACAAAAAATGCTGCCAAAGGGGCAAGAATTAAATGGAAATAAAAAGTTCTTCACTGAAAAAGGTCTTTTTTTTTAATCGTAAGACTTGAATTGTTTTTGAAACAATGAGCACATTTAAACATTCTTCAGTGGTAGTTAACAACTTCTCTGCTTAACCTTATCTTCCTCCTATTTATTTTTTATATTACACCAACTCTCTTGCCAAGATCAAGGTCCTTTTCCCCTGGTAATATATACATCAGTAATATTTTTGGCTTGCTTCTTCACACACATAACTAATATTAAATTACAGCACTTATAACTACCCAGTAGGGATTTTAAAAAAATAAAACATAAGCCAAGGTAAGGTAGCTGGATGTAAAGCTGCTGAAAAGGGAAATGAAAATTTGTATTATTTACATATTTGTATTATTGTACATTATTTACATATTTATATTATTGTACTTGTATTATTTCAGAAAAAGGGCAATGACATTTTCAGTGGGAAACTCAGAACTCTGCCCTGACAAATTCTGAGGGTTTATCAAAGCAACTATTGGAGGAATGGAGAATGTGCAACTGCAGGCAGACATCAGGAACAGATGGTCTTTCTTTCAGTCAAAGTTCTACAGACAAAGTGAAAAACATTAATTAAAAACTACATAGCTGTGCAATATATCATCCATTATTTAATGTTCTTTCTCAGAGAGTACCAAATGACTAGTCTCTAAAGGGGAAAAATGTTAGGATTTGCAGGCCAGTGGGGATCTTCTCTCATAAGCAGAAAAAGAGAGAAGGTCTGCGTATTTAAGAATAGGAGAACAGAAAATCTATTAACACCAAACATCCAGTTTTTCCAGAGTATTCCTTATATTCTTACAGATGACATCAAGAAGGACAATCTTTAAGGCTTTGTTCAATAATAAAGAGTCAGGAAAAAACATGAAGCTAAGGAGTAGTCTCCCCAAAAAAATCTTGTGACAGTGAATTTCTGCATTTCACAAGAGTAAGCAATGGTCACCAGCAAGTTATTCAGGATTATTTGGATAAATAATCTGAAAATGCTTGTGTGCTATATGGTTAGGTACATCTAGAGGCTTGAGAGAGACTTGAAGGGCCCTTTACACTCAGAGGTACTTAAATAGACTAGAATCCTCTTAGAACAACATGTTGTAACCTGAAATATAGAAAACAGATCTTCAGCATGGAAAAAAGTCATAGAAAATGTGTCAGTAAGAGACAGAAAGGATCTAAACTCATAGGACCTGCCAGTGCAGAAAGCTTTACAAGACATCCACATCCATACACTTAAAAGGGCTAAGAAAAGCAGAACAAAATGGTCATTCTCCTCAAGAAGTATGAAACTTATCAGCAAATAAAAACAGTATTTTAAAATTACTTTGTAACTCTAGCTCTTTACTCCCTAAAGTACACAACTATTAATCCACATGTAAATAAGTAACTTATACATAGACAGGGCAAAGTACAGAGCCTAATCAGGATTTTTCAAGAAATCTCCTTTCACCCTGAATGTTCAATGAGTCTGACAACTGCCTTCCCAGCAGCAGGAACCTCATCGCAAAGAGCCCCAGCACTGAGGCCTCAGTCATGCTGCTGATACCAGAAGAAGGGGTGTTTCATTGCTGCTTTAGGTATCACGGAACTCACTTCACACACTAAGGTTTCCTTGCATCTCTCTAGTCCTTTGTCAGTACCTACCCCTCCGCCATTCTCCCACTCCTGCAACTTCAGAGATCACTTTGCAGTAAATCCCTCCCGCTCCACCTCTGGGGCCTCCCAGTGCTTCTACATCGCTTCCACCTTTTCCACCTCCACAAGCCAGGGACTCTGATCCTTCCTCACTTGTTCCTGGATTTTCAAAGAGCTTTTCTAGAGGTTTTCATTTTTACACACTAATGATTACCCGATACTATACCCCTTAGGTTCAGCTGTGGCCAATATGAAGTCACAAAGGTGACACAGCCTTCCTGTGTGCTGAAACCTAGGGCTTTTATAAGGGTTTTTATATCAGTGCTTGAGGCTGCACATCTCAAAATTCAGTTTCAGGCATTTTCTACCTCCAGAAGACTTCTGTACCTTTGAAGATAGAAATTGTCTTCAGGTGGTACTTACTGAAATACTGTCCTAGTCCCACCTGTCTTGGTCCCTGATAGGTCTCTCTCTGTCTCACAATGGCCACCAACACTGTTGGCTACTAAAGCCAATGCTAAAGCTATTTGCTGCCTTGCGGGGTATACACAAAGGTCTAATACTTTGTCCGTTGAGCTTCAGACTGGGCAGACCCGGTCTCCAGTCTGGACTGTCACAACCCATATTCACCCTAACAGGGTGCAGCTTTCTTCTGTTACGTACATTATCCTCTGGATCCTACGGCCTGTGCCTGAACCCTGCAAACACTCTTGGGCCCTTGTTCAGGGGAGGCCGAGGTGCCGTAGCCAGAAGGGTGGGTGGTGATGAGGAAAACTCTTCTAATCTCCTGCTGTATCTGGAGCTGCTTTATATTGTGCCAGTTACCAACAAGAGCTGCAACACCACAGGCTTTCACTACCCTGTGCAAGTAGTGTTCAGAAGTAGTCCTGTTAAAGAATGACTAGCCATGTTCTTGCTGAGTGCCCTACTGTTAAACAGCCAGGTTTTGATCCACTGTGCTATCCCTGGACCCTCCTGAGTTGTTCTTGTTCTGGCCAAGGATAGCATATTGGGAGATTTTTTTAGTGCAGAGAGTTTTTAAGATGTTCTGAGCTGCTGGTAGAGTCACACGTGGATGTGACATATTGTTATGGATCATCTCCTAGCCACATTGAATGTGGACCTAACTTCTTTCACTGAGATAGCTATGGCTGAGCTCATTTAGCAGTACGGTTATAAATAATAATAATTATTAATATTTTTATTATTATTCCTCCTTCTTCTGCCCCTGTGCCATCTTATGCATGCATCTACTTTTCTCTCTGCTTGATAAAATGACCACCATTTCCCCTTGTGGGAAAGGGCTCTATATAAGTCTCCGGTTCTCCTCCCTCCTCTTTTTACTCACAGCATTTACTTTCATGACTTTCAATCAAAATGTCAACATTTTAAACCACCTTGCCATAACAGGCAGAATATAAAAGTATAGTGATATGCTGCACGTGGCTAATAGATGCTGTCAGTCAGTCCGTCATCTTATAGAAATCATACATATTTAATGGGCAGGATGAGCTGGATGTCCTAACTGAGGTATAAAGCTTAATTTGCAACAAGCTTCTGATTTATTCTTTATTTTTTATTTTCAGCAAAATCAAAAGGCTACTATATTCTACCCACTGGTCCATAATTATTTTTTCATCAGACATCCATTTACCCATTGTTCTAATTGCTTGGATCAAAATATAGTACTGCATGCTGGGACCTATCACACTGCATGGCAAACTTTCTCTGTATTAAGTATGATCCTCAAATCTTCTTGGCATTTTGGAGCTGAGCAACACATTGAATAAAGTCTATGCAAAGCATAACCAAAGCCTTAGTTTTCCACAGGCATGAAAACTTCATTTAACATGCATCAGATGCTTCCTTTTGAAGGGAAATACCAGGCAATAGCTTTGAGAAGAACTATTTAACAGACCTTCTTTCCAAACACCCATTTCTCTCTCCTTCCTACCCAGATTTTTCTCCCTTAGCTACAGGGTAATTGTGTTCCGCAACCAGCTAGTACAAAATCTCCATGAAAATACCTCACTACACGAAGTGCCCCAAATTTACATACTTTCTAGCTCTACCTCTTTGTAGTCTATTAAGATTACAGATCTGGATTTGGTTTTGGAGCACTACATTGAAACTAATATTATTAAACTAGATTATTGTTATTATTTGTGATGAGCAGTGCAGAACAGTGCCTGTGTGAATCTCAGGGTAACATTTATATTTTCCTTTATTACGATTCTTAACGTAGCATTTAAGTGAGTGGATTTGAACACAATCATCAAGTTCTTCAACTTCTTGAATTCCAAAAATTCACAGAGGTACATTTTCAAAACAGCTTAGAAAAAGCCATAGGAAATGGCGTTGTTAAAGGGAGGGCAAATGAAAAAAAAAGACACCTATAAGACAGCAAAAAATTGAACATTTTCTCCGTTCGTCCCAGATGAAAAACAAAAATTGCAGTCCTGCAACCCTTCATGCAGGACCTGTGAGAAATCTGCTGATGTATGTACTTCATGTCCAGAAGGTAAGAGACTTCAGCTTCTTTGGGTAAGTTTTGCAAGAGGCTAAAATATTCTGTATCCTACACACTTCCCAGGAATATTTTCATCAACAGTCACTAGAAAGTTCTTTCACAGCCTAAAGCATAGGCAAGTAATCAGATAATCACCAGCTGAAGTCAGGCATCAGCTAGGAATTAAGTACATGCCCTTGGCAATGCAGCTAAAAAAACCTCTTAGGTTGATGTTGTTCTTTTTCTTTCTTTTCAATCAAAAGTTGTAGAAACGATGCAGGAATTCCTGAATAGGGATCAGGAAGATCATACAATCATAGAATTGTTACGGTTGGAAGAGGCCTCAAAGATCATCAAGTCCAACCATATACCCAATGCCACCATGCCCACTAAGCCCACCAAACCATGTCTCTAAGCACCACATCTAAATGTTTTTTGAACACCTCCAGGGATGGTGAGTTCACCACCTCCCTGAGGAGCCTGTTCCAATGCCTAACGACTCTTACAGTGAAGAAATTCTTCCTAATATCCAGTCTGAACCTCCCCTGGCGCAACTTGAGACCATTTCTTTACTGGGGATAAGAGACCAACCCCCACTTCGCTATAACCTCCTTTCAGGTAGTTGTAGAGGGCGATAAGGTCTCCCCTCAGCCTCCTTTTCTCCAGGCTGTGATGTGCTAGATAATCTAGCAGATCCATATGTGTAAGGTAATCCTGATGATTCCTTCTAACCTTAAATTTCAGTGACGTTTGAGCAAACTACTTTGGGAAATGGCTTAAATAATATTTTACTCATGTTTATAAGCATCAAAAAGTTAAATTTTGAGGAAGTTGAAAGGTTTTTTTATAGCCATCCAGGGCAGGAATCTTTAAAATATATTTCTAACTGATGCTTTTCCCCACTTGGGTTGTTCTTTTGCCAGGAAAATTTCTTATCCATGATACCTGTGTTTCTCTGTGCCCTCAAAAAACTTTTGGCAATGTTGCAAGTGGAAAGTGCGAAATATGCATGGACGGCTGTGAGGTGTGCTCTGACCCCTGGCACTGTCAGAAGTGTCAGGCTGAAGAGGACCAGCTGCTCTTCCTCCACAACGGCAGATGTTTACAGGGATGCCCTGAGGAAGTAACTCCTGTCGGATGACTGTTCCTTATTTTCTCACTGTGCTCTTCCTCTTCAAAGGTCAGATTCATTATAAACCTTTCAAGGGACATCTTAATGTAACTTAAGCTATCAGAAACTACCACAAGGTTAAAGTCATTTTCAGCTGGCCTGAATAAACAGCATTTTCTCATGTTTAGAGAAAAAGTGAAAAATCAAAAGTGAAACTAGCCATGAAATCCCGTGACAGATGGTACAGCCCCCATTTACTTCAATAGAACCATGGTACTTCCGGATGGTTCATTATGGTGACTGAAAATAAGATTCTTGTCACTCTCTTCACTTGTTCTTTCCTCAAAGTAGTACAGAGCAGGGCTGTGAACCCAGAAAGTGGATGTATCAGAGTCCTGATATGCTAATATAGTGCTTAGTGATGAGTTTCTCTATTTGGTTTATATTCTTTACTTTCTCCTGTAATAAATGTAATTCAAAAAGAAAGATTACCATTTGACTGTGATGGATCAGGCACTGGAGTAGATCAGTGCTTTTTCTGTGCTTTTTTCATCAGCAATCATCATACCTATATATATGCACAAAATCCGTGCTATGCACTATGAAGATCTTCCTTGGTTAACCTTTTTCTTTAGAAAAATGCACAGCTCCTGCTTTTCTTACCATCAGTACAAAGTACTCTGGCAGTACTTTCCTGCTAACTTTGCCAAATAAGTCAATACGGGTCAGTGGAACAGATTCTGGTCAACAAATGTCAGAGTAAATACAAAGTAATAGCACTAAAGCCTACTGTAGTACAGAAACAACTTTTCATATCAGAAATTGTGGTATACAAGCAAAGATAATGTTTTGGCATTAATATGTTTGTTCTCAGTACTCCTTCCCCACAGTTATCCTACACAGGGTCAGTATAACAAAACCAAACCTTTTCATATGTCACTACTCTTTTCAGCTGTTATTATCCTCCTTTTTTGCAAATTCCAGACTATCAATAACGGCTTCCCAGACATCATTCAGCAAAGTTCACCAGAGTTAAACTCTGGTTTGAGTCTCTGAGGCAAAGTTCTTGAGGCATAACTAATCTCCACTGGAGCAGAGACTGGAAGAGATCTTTGTTTTGAGGGTTTTTTTGAGTTTTGAAACATGCTGTAGGGGATGGAAAGGGTTAACTTGCTGCACTGATAATTTCTGACAGAGGATTTTGAAAGACTGGGCCAGCCAAGTACTCAAGACTGGAGTAAGAGAAGAAAACAGGACTGTGAGAAATAGGTGGAGGATTAGGACAAAGTTTAGGAGAAAAAAAAGATGAGAATAGATGGCAGGCACAGCTTTTCCTATCGTTTCTCTCTAACCTTGCTCCTAAAGCACCTCCTCAGCCTTTCTTTGGAAAGAACATCTCCAAGAAGGAAATAAGAAGCACCCATCTACAGCGAAGAACAAGCTTGTTAATGTGAAGTACTTGTTCTGGGATTACTTTTTTTGTCAACTTCTTCCTTAGTTTTCATCAATGGCTGTACACATATGGATTAGCAATCATCTCAAAATGTGGACTTGTTTGTCCTTTAACTTTCTAACGTTTTTGTTTTGAGAGTGTAGGCAAATTGGATTGCATCCAGCCTCTCCTTTTATTCCTCTTCTCCTGAAATGTAGGCACAAGTTTTTGCTACATTTTCTTTATGACTAATAATCCCAACCATGGTTGTCTATGGTTGCTCTCACATCACAGATACCAGTAAAACACGCTCCGTCTTCACTGTCTCTAGCTTGCTATCACTAAGTGCAGGTACTATCTAGGCATCCTGGTTTTGTTGGGTTTTTTTAATCTCAGCCCTCCTTATTCTTCCCAGCCTTCATACTTCTACTACGAAGGTTTTCTCTACTCTTTGTCCTCTCTAGGGCCACTGAGGTTATACTTCTGTGTCTTTCCCTGATATCATTGTTGAGGGTCAGCTGTGCAAGACTAGAGATTGCATCTTTCTTTTCCCAAACATTATGGATTTTCCTATCTCATGTAAGGGGGAAATCAAGAAATGCGCAAGAAAGTCCAACATCCCTTAGGGAGTAGGTACAAGAACAAAGGAAGGACAGACTCCCTTCATAGCACTAACCATGCACATTTTCTGCCCGTAGGCAGAGGGGATGTAAGTGGAAGATGGGCAAAAAATTGTGTGAGAAACCTCTTTCTTTGATTCAGTTAAATGTGTGTGCTGGGAAAGTCTCATATGTACTTTTGTATTTGTATAGCCTGGACTGTTTGATAACTACACATTGACTGGCAGCTTGCTTTGTGTTTCTTTTCGTTCAATAGGGGATATTTTAATGATTCTGAGACTTGCAAGGAATGCAGTGGATCCTGTAAGACATGCACAGGAAGTGCAAACAAATGCCTGTCCTGTAAAAGTCCTTTGCTTCTGGAGCAGTGGAAATGTAAACCGACCTGTTCAGAGAAGCATTTCGCCTCTGAAGGAATCTGCAAACACTGCCCTGAAATGTGCCAGGAGTGCATTCACGATCAAACATGCAAAGGTATTATAAAGAACTTGGCTTGGCTTGGCTAAAATCTGTCTTGATCTTTCTAGAGGCAGACTGACAGAAATGTAGATTTGAAAAGAAATTCTGTAATAAGCAAAAATAAAAGGTGTATATATAATTGCTAATCTCTAAGATAAAGACTAAGCAGAAAGTGCTTTTTGATAAGACTGAGTCTAAACTGTTAATCTGTAAAGATTTCACATTGCTTTGCCTGTTCCTGTAGTCCTTTGGAAATTCCTACTGGTTTGATTCTATTTCTGATGTAGTGCATCCATGCCTGAACATTTAAACCAGTGTGAAATATAGAATGTTTCTTTCCTTGTTTGGTTGAACTCTACATCTCTTTACCATTTTTGCAAATGAGTGCTCATGGTAGAGAATGAAATGTCTGTAATGGAACACGTTATGAAAACTTTGGATATCCTGGTGAGTCTGAATGTCCCCACAAAAATTTCCAGGATAGTTAATATTGAGAAGCCATTCTGGAAACATAAACATGGATGGATGAAACAACAACAAAAAAATCATAAATAAAGCCATTAAACCAAGTACTCATAGTAAAATTAGCCACTGAATCCCAGCTCTATGCAAAGACAAACATTCAGGTCCATATATTCCAGCCTGACTCATATTTTAATAATAAACCAAACAAAACTTCAGATGTGGACATCCCTGATCTTGCAGGAAGTTCATAATGCAGATATAATATCTCAGTAGAAGTCCACCTATATTAAGTAGCAGCATGGTTTGGCTAACACCGGCAAAGCTGAACAGATGACTTCACTGCTCAGTCTCTTGATGTAACACAGAAGATGCTGTGTAAGGGTTGGGCCATTGCAGGCAGTTTGGAGGGGAAAGCGTCAAAAAAGAAAGCACTACCTTCCCAAGCTGTCCTCTTACCTCCTACCATGACAGGTGCTGCAGGAGTTATGGTTTCCTAGGATTTCTTCACTCCCTCAGTTACAGAGGCCAGAATTCACTGCCCATTTGCTCACATGTTGTTTGCTGTCACCTGTAGAGTGCATGGACGAGTTCTTCCTGCACGAAGGGAAGTGTGTGCAGGACTGCCCTTCTCACTTCTATGCTGAAGACAAGCACTGCTTTCCCTGCCATGCAGACTGCAGGGATTGTGACGGGCCTGACTCAGACGACTGTACCAAGTGCACCATCGACTTCTTCGTCATTTACGGTGGCATGTGTTTTGAAGAGTGCCCTGAAGGGACCTACTATGAAGAAGCTACTGAAGACTGTCAAGGTTGGTAGCTGTTGTTTTCCCCAGAAAGGTACTGAGATACAAGGGGGTTTGGTTAAAGACTATCCCAAAAGGGCCTGTGTGTGCTTGCTGATGTTGCTATCATCGGTGTCCTGGAAATGAAGGAGACAGCGAATGCAGAAAAATAATACGGCATACCTTAGAACAGCAAAAATTGGAGAAAGCTGAGAGAGGTAGCAAAGCTAGATGTGTTTAATATTATAGGCAACCACTCTGGTAACGTGCCGAGTATGCTGGAGACAGTATGTTGAAAACCACTGCTCAGCAAAAGCCATGCCAGCGCAAAAGGAAACCTAAGGAACTGCCTGCATAAGATTGAAAATAGTAAAATGTCTGACTATTCAGAAGCAGAGCTATTTCTCTGTTTCTCTCAGCCTCTCGTCCTGAGGTGATGGCTGCTCCTTGCAAAATTAAAGCTGAACTAATAATCTGAAATGCAACAAGAAATGGTGACATTCCAACCGTTTGTCCATTTCAGCATGCAACAGGACATGCCAGACTTGTTCTTCTTCCACTGCCTGCCTTACTTGCAGAAATGGCCTGATGCTGAACCATGACGGGCAGTGTGTGGCATCTGGATATTGCTCTCGCACTGAGTACTATGTTGAGAAAACTCAGACCTGCAAGCGTTGTCATAAAAAATGCTTCCACTGCTCAGGACCCACGGAACACCAGTGTTTTAGCTGTGCGAATAACCACTACCTTCTCAGTAAGTGTCTTGCTCCTCCCTCTTGATTTTATTCTAAGTGACAGCATGAAATAGGCAAGTTTCTGTCACATTTATGAAACATCTAGGGCTGCTTCAGCCATCCTAAATATTGCAGACTTGACCTGACAAGTAGGTAACTTGTGCAGAGATAATTACTTCTGTGGGACTACCTGGAAACTCTTTGCAAGACTGGGCTTGCCACTCACTGGGGCCAAAGCAGGACTTCTAAGTAGCAACAAACTCCACGGCTAAACAAAACTTGTATGTTTCATTTACTTGGTATGTACTCTTCCTGTTATTTCCTACAAGGAACTTAAAAAGACACAAGGAATATCCTTAGGTTTTTTTTTCTTAAATGTACGCACAAAGAGCTCACATTTTCATACTGGTTTGTTTAATCCCTGCAGAGATCTGATGAGCAAAGAAATACTTAAGCAGAGCTCTTAAAAAGTTCTTCATGGATCATTAGGTCAGTATCTAGTGGACGGCTGAGGTGCAAAACTACTTTTCTGACATTGGAGCAAAGGACTGTATTGTCTCAGAAACAAATTGGTAAAAAGTATAAAATCCCAAAACTTAAATTTTACTTCTTTGCACGTTCTTTAAAAAACAAACAAAAATTTTAGAAAATCATTGGGAGAAAAAAATTACTAAAATGATCTTTCATGCAGGAAAAATCTAAACAACATTTGAATTAAGACTGAACCTGAGTTTTTTGAGTCTAATTCTGATGCAGAGTTTGCATTCTTAGATTTCTGAGGTCTTGCATCAGACCTGTCTTTTTATTAACACACTCAGCTGCTTTGCACCATTACAATTGGGGAAGTTGATGGAAGTATGTAAATAAACATCGTGGAGTGGAGAAAGAATTGTAAGAGAAATAAGGGGAAGTATCTTTCTTTGCCCAGTTGCAGCCCAAGTAGCAAAAGTATAAAAGACAAGCCAGATAATTAATACAAGCTACTAACAAGTACCCACTGCTCTCTTAGCTTGATGCACTTGCAGTTAGTTGCATCAGTCCTGACTTCTCATTCATGGTTCCTATTTTAATGACCCTTGGAAAACTCAGTGAAAAACTGGGATGTATCTGGTACATTTGGCAGCAATACAGGCATTTATTCCCATAACATAAAGCAGTAGTCACAGACAGGGGTAAAGGCCAGCGAACAAACGTCATTAAATCTCAAATTTATGCATATTCATCATATACAGAGAATGCAATGAGGTTGATGCTAAGAGTGAAACATAAGGAAAATGGCAAGGCAGGTACAAAGTTTCCTAACTACTATTTCTTCTTTTGTATATTCTGAAAGAAATCACAGCTGCTGTTCATTATTATGTATTATGCATTTATATTTCCCAAAGACAAAAAGTTACCTGTTCTGAAGAGCCTGCTAATGTACATAAAATGCAGAAATGAGGACTAATGAACTGGCAAGACTTAGAAGAAACAAAAAATAATTACTATATCCCAACATTCTCTTTTCTTGCTCTGGTACACTCTCCAACAGCATCTCCTGTTAAAGAGTTTGCTCTAGCAAAAGCTGTATGAGATGTTTTGTAGCAGCAAATACTGAATATGATGTGTGGTTCTGCATTGTTGTCTGAGCAGATACAACTTGTGTTGAAACATGTCCAGATGGGTATTATGTTGACAGCAATGAGAGACAATGTTCCCCATGCCACAGCGCCTGTGCCACCTGCATCGGGAAACACAGCTCACAGTGCCTTTCCTGCAATCCAGGCTGGTACAGACAAGGAAAAGGATGCGTAAACCAGTGTCCAGCAGGGTAAGGTCCAAGATCTTTAGCTAAGATCTACATCACAGAGAGAAGCTGGAGAAATTAGATCACTCTGCCCCATTCTCCCTCAGAGTGAAACAGAACTGAGTTCTATTTTCAGGCGACAAATTCATATGTTGTCCCAGTACAGAAGTGATGGAAAACCTTCCCTCACAGTAGAAAAATTTAAAGTTGGTGTCCAAATTTGGACCAGCTTGATGTGATGTGGCCATTCTTACACTCCAAGGATGCTCTTAGGTTATGTTTATACAGAAGAGTGTGAAGCAGAATAAACACACAAAGTTAACTGTTGGCCCGCTTGAGCACAGGAAGCAGCATAACTTCCTTCAGTTACCCTTGCAGCCTTCACTTAACCTGAAGTTCAGATGAGGGTTCTTTTGTTTTGCATTCAGTGAATGTTTATAACGGATCATAATGAAACCAACCATTAAAACACCTTTCAACTGAGGACGCATAATTCTAGACAGCAACTTCATTAATATGACCCCATTTAATTTAAAAATGTGAATTCAACGTGCTCTTGTGAAATTCAAATTTGGGAAGTAGACCTATGATTTCTGGTTCAGGTCCACTTCATTTTGCAGTACAGTACAATCACACTGGTTGGTAAATTATCATCCCATTAAACTGAAAGTCTGTAATGACCACATCTCAACAAAACCACACTGCAGTAATTCTTTTTTCCCTCACAGCACAACTTGGGTGAACACTGTTCCTCCGCTGAAACCCTTTGGCTAAGCCTGTTTGTGCACTGGAAGTAAATATGAAATTTCTGAATTTCCATCTGACAGCAGGTCATCAAGGACCAGTGAGGAATTCAGTGCTCACTCAACATCTCCAGGATATCTCTTGCAGAGCCAAAACAGAGTTGAGGTTTTCTGAGCCCTGCCTATTTATATACTTACTTTGTGTCTGAATTCACCCTAGATTTTAGAAAGCCTTGCTTTATACACTCTCAGTTTACAAAGTCTTGCTTTATAGCTGAACTCCAATGGCCAAGAGGAATTAAAGGAAATTAATTCTATTCCCACTGAGATTGCAAATGTTTACTGTGATCACATCAAAATCACTTTTATACATTGATGTAATCATAGTAAAAGCTAAGGTTGAGGGCTGTTTTGGTTTTCCTGCCACTGCTGAGCCTTATGCAAAGCCATGACTATCCGATCTGTTTCAGGTATTTTGCTCAAAACTCCACTGGATCATGTGAGAGATGCCACAAGGGTTGTAAGGAGTGTATGGGGCCTCAACCCACAGACTGTCTTTTCTGTGATACATATTTCTACCTGTTGCGTTCCAAGAATGAATGCGTTAGCTCTTGTCCAGAGTATTACTATGAAAGCAAGGACAACAATGTCTGTGAAAGATGCCACCCTTCCTGCCGAACTTGTGAAGGTAAAAGCATACACTCCACTCTGACCAAAAAAAAGGTTATCAAAACACCTTCCAAGGATTATCAAAACACACCTGAAATCTCTTTTTTTTTTTTTTTTTTACTGTCTGCTCCAAGATTTGGAAACATTTCACAAGGAGACATACCACATACAGTGCTACCAACCTGTCCATGACCTAAGTAGCCACAGTGGGTGATGCAGACCTCCCCTGGGGCTGCCGGGCACTCCCTGGCCCTGGGTGACTTGCTGCACTGGCTGCCCCATGCTGCCACCTTTCTTTTAGAGTATTGATCTATCGAGATCAAAGCAAGGATATGAATTCCTGCCAAAATCCCCGCAGGGTTGCCTCCAACCAAAGAGCACAAGTGTAGAGGCAGCCACTCACGGGGAGGGCTAGGAGTGAGTCCTGGTGCCAAGTCAGTGAAAGGAAACAAACAGACAATGATAATGAATTTTCCATCAGCCAGGACTCTCACAAAGATGTTCATCAACTTCAACAAAAAGGGCTCTGTTAGTTTCAGAGCTGGACCTAGTTTCTTGCACAGACACTGAATAATGACTGAATAATATCTCACTCTTCGAGCTGTCCTACTACATGTTACTCTGTGAAAGCCAAGAACCTAATCCAACCACACATCTTTACAGCCTGCACAGGGAAGAGTAGAAATAGCCATAAAGAATATCTTTAGAGTGAAAAGCAAAAAAAGAGAAAAAAAGCTGTGATGTCTGCTGCTTTTAATACAGTTAAGTATTTTTCAGAGTTAATTTTGAGAGGTCATCTACTTTATTCTGTGACACACTTACGTATTCAGCTTCTTCTTTTTCCTAATTCATCCAATTTTGAATCAAACAGCATTAATCCCCTTGGACCCATTTGGTGTCCTTTTCTATGTGAACGGCATCAGATGACACCTAACAGGCACCACTCTGCAGCTTAGACCACACCATATTGTGATATACAAAATTTGTTTTGGATAGTGGATATACTGGATAGAACAGATGGCTAATTGCATCATAACAGTATTTAAAATTGTGGAAATAGTTCTTAGAATGAAGCCACCTTCAAGAACTGTTAAAATGTAATTGCATAACAACATTACAATAAGTAATAGAAATATTTTGGCTTGGATGTGGGACAAAAAGATAGCCATTTTAATTTAGACTACTTCCATTGATTTTTACTTTATTTGGGATAAATACTACAGGACAGATTTTCTATCATAATCAGAGAGTCACTAAGATGAAACACAAACCAGTTCTTCTCAAAAGCAAACCTGTAAGTGTTCTGAGATGCATCTGCACTGCTCATGTATGAGCAAAGAAGTGTTGTGGTGTCTCCTGTTTCTCAAAAGCAGGAAGGCATACCCTGCACTGTGCAGAAAAATCACTTAGTAAATTCACTGGATTATAGAAGGTTGCTAACTTCAGCTGTTTAACTGCTGTTAACATGAGCTACTTGAACTTCCAATTCCTTCCTTTCAGAGAGTGGCAGAAAACACCTAGTTGCAGGGAAATGTACATCTTAACACGTAGGACAAACCCATCAATGTTTCACAGAAATACTGCATGCAGCATCCGTCTTCAGAAAGAGTCTCCAACACACAAAGTGCATATGATGCTCTGTTTCCACCTAGTGAAGAATTTTTTTCCTGTGCAACTAAAGAATTGATTTTACCGTTCAAACATAAACATACCTTAATTCATTGTGGTTTGAAAACAGTTAGCTAGCAGCTTAATAAGTATTGATTTTGTGAAGTAGAGTATTTGGCCAAAGTTCCCCACAATTTTACTTCAGTGCACTGACCTAATTGATTTTCCGGAATGTGTCAAAGCTTCACTGTACAACTGATTCTCAAATGACCTTTTCATGAATATCAAAACACGTACAAAATACACTTGTGGGCACATAAAACCTCAAGACTAGGCCCAAGCTCTTTCTAATACTAACCTCCTCATGCTGAACTCCTCACTGCTGATTCTTGATGTTGACAAATACCCTTTTCTTTGGTGGTAGTGGTCATTACAATTTTTAAAGAAAGGTAGATGACAATTTTTCCTGTTGTAATGTTGTTGTTCTATTTGCCTTTCTAGGGAAGGGGGCATTCAGCTGCACATCTTGTGTATGGAGCTACAGTTTATCAGGTGGAATGTGCAACTCAGACTGTTTTGTAGGTGAATACAAAGTCCAGGAGACGGCAGGACAAGAGGTACCTATTTGTAGGCACTTTTCCCTGTGATTTGTATGCTGAACTTTAACTTCTGAACACAATACAAACACCATAGAATGCTCTTTTCTGAGTTTTCAAGGCTGCTTATCTTTAAATATGCTTACTTCTTTATTCTCTCGGCAAAGGAAGCATTGTTTCTCTTTCTGGGGTTGTCTACTCTTGAGTAATCCTCTACCAGTAAATATAAAGGTACAACCTTGTCAACGACGATACCAAAGCCAAATGAACAAAATCAGCTGTATTAGTAATTCATCTTTTTCTTCCAGTATGACTGAGATTTCCCCACAGATTTCTGCTGCTTTGTCTGTAAGAAATCACATCGTATTCCTGATTGACAGCTATGCTGGCGCAAACCTCTGAAATTAACAGAGCTGTATATTTACTAGAGTAGGACCACAATGAGGTTTGGGTCTGTGGCACAAGTCTGGGCACTCCAGCTTCCAGATTTCCACACCAACTGCCTTCCAAAGATGTTTATTCAAGAGTATAGCAGCAAGGTAAGCCAGCTGGCCTGAGATGCTGCATACCCTGGAGTCTCTGGCCTGGAATATCCCCTTAGCAGTGCTGCTCCATAACTGTGAGCCTGAGAAAACAGTCTAAGAGTTGGGGAACACAGAGGTCTGCAGTTCTTTCCAAGAGCTTTGACTCTGAGAAACTGGACCTCTAGCTATGACCCTCCCATCTTGCCCAGGTTCTTCGATTCAGGACAAGCAGCCTTGCAGGTCTGACAGAAAGTTTGATGAAAGGTTATTAGAGTTTCCAGATCCTCACAGTCAATATGCGGTCCTGGTGCCATGGCAGAAAAATAGCAATTTTTTCCCAATAGGCTGGGAACTGCAAATACTGGAAGCCCTGAAATAGCTGAGCTCAGAGCATTCTGCAAGGTAGATGTGACAACAATGATCTCTGATTGTATTTGTACACAGAGGTTCCCAGGGGCCTATCTGGAATTTGAGAAGCATACCTGAATTTAAGTTGTTTCTGTAAAACAGAACAAACACGATCTAATAAAAATCTGGTTTACTAGAAGATTTCCAGACAGCTTTTATTCGTTATTTCTACTCCTTCCCAAATTAGAAAGGAAATTCATTCTCTCAGGTGCCTTTTTTTTTTTCCAGAATATTTCATGTTGCTTCTTCCATGTCGGTTAGTTTTAATGATACTCTTGCGTACACTTCTTGAAGGCCTCTTTACCATCATTACTGCCAAAGAACAACAGATCTGCTAGCACAGGACTAACAACACAAAAACACACCTTCTGGCCAAATTGCTTACATTCTGAATGAATTTTATCCTGCTGTCTAGCTAGGTGAGCTGTCTAAGCTCCTACAACACTTTCCCCCATCTCCCTACAC